>NC_072740.1:96057835-96357835 GCF_026930045.1 Uloborus diversus | reverse complement strand
AAACCATAAAAATATAAGAATAAAATTCGCCGACCTCCACTGGCGATAGTCTAAAATTGCGTTTTTATAACTACAATTTTGAAAATAAAGGAAAGTCTTCTTTCACACAACGTTAAACTATTTACGATTGCGCTTTTAAAGTTTCAATATTGAAAAATTACCGGGAAGGGCACACAATACCTTTTATCCCCCAAACATCACCAGAGGTCGTCTAAAACTGGTTTTAAAACTACAATTTCGAAAATTTTCCGGAGGAGAAAACACTCTTAAAAACTGTTATATTTAATCCGATTCGAAAGCGAGAAAATTTTTGGGGGGAATGAGCTTGGGGGGATGGGTAACCCTGCCCCCCTTAACAAAATCCCATCTACGTGCCTTGATGGAGATGGAGCATCAGTGTCAATAATTGGTTAATAACCACTGATGTCAGTAGCTGTCATGTGATCAACTAACATTGGTTACCGGTAGTTCTATGCGAACGCACTAAAACATTCAATGAAATTTGTTTGGCAACGATTTGTTTATTTACCTTTTAAGTTTGAAAAATGCGTGCTTAAATTTTTACTTTGTTTTTAAAAATAAAATTTTTTGAAGCTGCTGTTGAAATTTGCATCAAAAGGGAAAAAGAAAAAGCTAGTGAAATTGACCGATATTTCTGCTTAGTTTCTTCATAATTGCTAAATATATTTAATTTTGTATTATACTCTGGACGAAAATCTACGGAACAAACTAATATGTTGTCAACTCCAAAAGAAAAAGGTCTTTGAAACATGCAATATCTTTTGTATGCTTTAACGAGGTTCGTATGCATTCCAATGTTTTTTAGGAGTTTAAAAGTAGTGTTGTTTAAACTATTTCTAATCTAAGCTAGATAATGTTAGAAGCTGAATGTAAATGTCGAATGAGGCACTTTTGTTCTTTCGAACTTCCCAGTTTTTTTTTCCATCCAGTTTTTTTTCCATTTCCTTTTTCAGTGTTCTCAGTATTTCAGTTTTAAGCCCTGTTTTATAATTGGGTGGTGCAAAAATGGCACTTTTTAAAAAATTTCTGATTTTTACTAGTCTTACCTAGAGATCCTAAATACGAAGAGATTGGGGTTTGCCCCCCATAACGGGACGAAAACTACCCTATGTGTTATTCTGATGCATAAGCTATATTATTGTCAAGTTTCATTAAAATCCGTTCAGTAGTTTTTGCGTGAAAGTGTAACAAACATCCTTACATCCAGACAAACTTTCGCATATATAATAGTAGTAAGATTTGAAGCTTAAAAGTATGGAAATTATTTGTGAGCAAACTTGAACCAACTATCTGCGTTTACATTTATTTTCTCTAGATTTTGGTAGGAGGGGCCAGGGTCCCCATCCTTATATACGCCCTTTCTTTAGATATTTTCGTTTCTCGTCCTTTCTTTAGACATTTTCGTTTCTCGGTGATTTGCAAGCTATTTTTTGGGCTTGATTCAACCCTTTTTGGTGAAAAGCCAGACTCCTTTAGTTCAATAGACCCCTTACTTGATATGCCTCCCACAACCCCTGGCTGTCTCCAAAACTCAAGCGGCCATTAAGAGGAGCCAAATTTCAGATAAGAGAAGACATTATCATAGCTGCCAACATGCTAACTTAAAAATCTTACAATGCACGCGATGGCTATATTTCTACGCTTTTGACCATCATAAAGCAAACTATTAAAGTTAAAGTATTATAATATTTTCAAATCCCTACCTTTACTTGATCTGTGCTTTTATAAGGAAAAAAAATAAATTTAAAAATAAATACATATATAAACTTTTATTTCTTTGAACTTAAACTTTGAAAAGTTGCTGACTTCACAGCGTTCAAAAATTGTCTATCAAAAAATTGTTCAAAACTATATATGTTTTTCTATAAGTTCTTACAGATTAAAATGTTCATCATGTTGTAATCCAGTAAAGAAATGCGCAGTTCTTGCACAAATCTGCCATAAGACCGTACAAAGCTTTCGAAAATCTTACGATGCACAGCTAAATCGTACAAGTTGGCAGCATTGCATTATGACTGTAAACACAGTCCAGTCAAATACAGGCCTTCACGGGATGCATCACTGGAAGTAGTGTGTGGAGTCCCAAGCAGGCTGGCTACTCAAGTAATCTGATTTTTAATGCTCCAGGCATGCAATGTTTTTCCCTACGGCCAAAGTTCAGATACTTTTCTAACAGACCTCATACTTATAATAGTAATGAAATTGTGAAAATCATGCATAAAATTGTTTTGTTCTTCAAATATCAAGGTGTGACATGTACTTCTGTAAAATATTCTGAAGTTTATGAATATGGAAGAATTACCAGCAGGCCCAATGAGAGGTCATGTCAGCCTAGTCTGAAATTAGGGGGCCCAGGCTTGAGGGGGGGGATAACACTGACACAAAAAAAAAGAAAGGCAGAAAAAGAGGGGGAAACTCCGCATAAGAAAAAAGGTTAAGATTAAGTAAATTTTACTCTTTTGGTATCTACTGTAGTTTCACTTAAAATAGAGCTCTAATTGTTTTCCAGTTTACAGTTTTGATTACAGTTTTACCCCTCCCCTTTTTCTTATTTTTTCCTTTTTACTTTCTTCTATATCTAATATATAGAAGAAAGTATTGGATTCGTGCAAATTTTCGAATTTTGACGGATTCGAACGTTTTGAGGTGTGCTGAGTCCATTTCGACTATTTTTGGAAAATGTCTGTCTGTCTGTGTGTGTGTATGTGTGTGTGTGTGTGTGTATGTGTGTGTGTGTATGTGTGTGTGTGTGTGTGTGTGTATGTGTGTGTGTATGTGTGTGTGTCACGCCTGTGTGTGACCAGTTTTTTGTGGCCGCTCTACAGCAAAAACTACCGCATGAAATCGAACTAAATTTGGTACACATATGTGCTCCTATGTGAACTTGTGCCCATCGGTTTTTGGCGCGAATTCCTCCAAGGGGGGTGGAGCAATGGGACGTTTTTTGAGTTACGCGTGCTTGCTATTCCTCAGGAAGTAACTGGCGGAATCAAACAAAATTTGGTCCATATGTTGCCATTAACAGGAGCAGGTGCTGATTCAATTTTGGTGTCAATAACTCAAAGGGGGGTTGAGCTATAGAACGTTTTTTTTGACTGCTGTATCTCAAGAAATAATGAACGGAATGAAAGAAAAATTTATCGGCAAGTAGCCCTTAGTAGGTATAAGAGCTGATTTTATTTTGGTGTTGTATTCGCACTAAAATTAATTTTGAAACGAAGATTTTTTACCCCATTAATACGGTTTCAGATCTCATCTAGGAAAAATTAACGAATGAATGAATATTTGCAATAAATAAATTCATAAATTCGTTTTATTTTTAGAAAAATGTTCGTTATTGAAAATTGATGATTTCAAAAAAGGAAGGAAAAAAAAAGATAGTCTGCATGACCACACTGAATTTTAACAAAATGAACTCTAAATTCTAACCAAAAAATTTTCTTTAAAAATGGATGATCCTACTTAATATATTTGAAAAATCAAGTGCCGAATAAAAGTGGGGACTAAAAATACCAGTTATCGGTTGGCGAAATTGTTTCGCTTCCGCTGCCTGTTTGCCACTCTCCTCAACCCCATCCGAGTTGTCAGAAAACATTCTTCTTAAAAATGAAACTAGATCCTCTTTGCATAGTTAATACTTGATTGTACAATTAACATTAAATGCCACTAATTAGTTACATTAACCTTTATTTGAACTGATAATATTTATATTTTAGTGGTAAATTAAATGCTACTTTGTTGGTTAGTTACCTGTTTTACAAATGGAGTGGCAACTACAAAAAATGTGGCTACTCTAATTGCCTTTTCTCACCACTGGTGACCAGAAAATTCCCCCAATCTTTATCTTTGAATCCTTTTCTTTTTGAAAAAATATTTATTTATCTAATTACTATATGCAGATGAGAAGGCTAC
The DNA here is from genome assembly GCF_026930045.1 of Uloborus diversus. Lineage (NCBI taxonomy): Eukaryota > Metazoa > Arthropoda > Arachnida > Araneae > Uloboridae > Uloborus > Uloborus diversus. Next base: position 96,353,902 of record NC_072740.1, on the reverse strand, counting down.
CATAGCATTTCTCAAGGAGTTGTTATGGTGAAAGTTCTTTCAAATTGAGCATAACAACGGCAAAGTCGCGAATGGCTACGGAGAAGGATTTCCTGGATTTGAAAAATTAAAGATTTTTCTGTGATCTTTGTTTGTATGCAGGGGTGCTCACCCTGCTCCAAACTCAAAGGCACAAATCACCCCTTCACCCACTCTCAATGTTTGTAAACTATCTTACCCTGAAATTTTGGAATAAAGCTAAACCTAGCACTTTTAGAGTCTCAAATTCCCAGTTACTAAATTCGGCAAAATACATGAGGTATTACATACAATATATGACCAAAAGTATTGGGACACTTTCAAAAATTCACAATTTTACGGATTTCTCGAGAAATAAAAGACCAATTGCTCTCTGCTCTGTAATTTTTTTCACATGAAAAGTATACTCCAGACATCAAATCCAATAACAATGAAGTCTGCTATTCATTTAGGGGACCAGCAACAGAATATACGTTCTTATCATGAATCACTCTGTAACGATGGCAGGAAAGTGTTGCCAGTTTGCGAACGACCCCTTACCATTCGTGGCATATCCTAGAATTATAGAAATTCGGCTCATTAGATCGCTGATAACTTTTTAAATTTTAAAGAAATTGTGTTGGAATTTTTTTCATGGATTGTAGGAAGTATCTGAGCTTTGGATTATGAACGTTATAAATTGCCCTCTTCCGTGTATGCGCAGTGAAAAATTAATTGCTTTAATTGTTCATATTTCATCAATTTTTCCGTATTTTAACTTCAAATCTTATTATTATGGCTCTCTAAAATGCTGTCAAATATTCCAAAAGTTTAGTAACGTTTGACAAAATACTCTGTGTGATATGAGGCGAAAACCTTCAAAAAAAAAAAAAAAAAAAAAATTGCATTTTTGAAAGAAATGCTTATATTTCCATGGGTATAAGGGATACTTTCACAAAAATATAAAAATAAGTTTTTGATAGATTTTTAACTCATTTCTGAAAATTATAGCTTATTCCCAGCAATTTACAATGAAAAATGATCAAAAAACCTTTTTTTTATTTCCTCAATTTGTTGTTGGTCTTTAAATGAATAGCAGACTTAATTTTTATTGGAAAATGACAACTAGAGTATACATTTTATGCGAAACAAATTATAGAGCAATTGGTCTATTATTTCTCGAGAAATCCCTAAAAATGAATTTTGGAAAGTGTCCCAATACTTTTGGTCATATAGTGTATATAGTGCTTCTGCTTCAACACATTGAGTTTTTATTAAAATTTTTCAATAAGTCTTGTGAGTATCTGATCCTCGTTAGTTGTCATGTAATAAATATTAAGGGTTGTCCTTTTTCTCAGGAGGTACGAAAATATTACCTAGATATATATCTGCCTGAAAAAAAAAATCTCGAAATAAATAGGTGAAAAAAATCTCAACGCCTCGCTCTGCCAGATTTTAAAGTTTTTATCGCTCTGCCTCGATTTCATGCATCTTGCATTTAATGAATCATTAATAAAAAATAAAAAAAGGGCATGAAACAGATAATACATAAAGTTACGACAAAAATGAAAATGAACAGCTTACATTTAGGAAAGCAATTATAAGTACAAGTAAGGGTATTTCACAATTAAAAAAAGAAAAGAAAAACCAAGACAAACTTTTTAAAAAAAGTTCTGTGTTACGCACTTCTGTGCCGAAAAATTATAGTATTGTGTCTTCAGTCACAGAATAAAATGAATGTTCTAATCAAATGATTATTAGTGATTTTGTCATTCGTACTGAACAAAAATCTTTTTTGAGATCCCACATTTTCTATTCTATTGACTCCTAGTAATATGTAAATACAGCGAGAGAAAGGATAGGATTTAGCTTCTTGTTTAAGAGAGGGAACCATTTCTATATTTAATTAATATGATCTTTATCGTAAGCATACTATTTACTGAGAAATACTCCCTATTTTTCCAAGCACTCTGTTTGGGGGCTATGCCTTTTAATTTTCTCGAAAATAAAATTTTCAAAATGCAGTTTTAAATGATCTCTGGTAGTATTTAGAAAATGGGAGTTCGGAAGCTTTCCCCGAAATATTTCGAAATAGTCTAAAAACGCAGTCTTAGTGTGATGTTGGGGGGGGGGGGAGGCAAAATTTTCAAAGTGTTATAAACATGATTGTAGGCCATCTTTAGTTACGCTCTGGGACATGCAGGTTTTTGAAATCAAAGTTCCAAAAATGCAATTTTAGACGACTTTTTTTTATGGTCAAAGGACTTTTCGCAAACTCCCTTCCCGAAATTTTTCGAAATTAAAGTCATAAAAACGAAATTTAAGACGATCTTTAATGATGTTTTTTTAAGGGAGGAGGGGAGGGGGGTGCTTATGTGACCTGAAAACCATTAATGCCCGTAATTAATTTTTTCTACGTTGTATTAAATTACTGATCTAGCTTCTGAGAATGAAAATAGAAAGCAATGAAAACTTGTAACCCCCATTCTATATTGTTCACACCTTAAGGCTGAAAACGTCATAAAAACTAATACATACAATGCTTAGTAATTCTAGCATGGTGTGTTTTTTACATTAACCGAATCATATTAAATTACTAATATATTTTTCATGATTTCCTATGTATTTAATGAGTATGTTGGTGTACGGAATGTTTTCCGCAACTGAATAAATGTTTTTGAAAAGTATTTTTATTCTAAAAAATACAGCTTCCAAATTCTTAAAAAGATTTTAAAAAAAACTATTTCTATTGTGAAAAGTTTCTGAAGACATCAGAAAGCCTTCTGTATTTTTGTTTTCTTATCAATCTTAAATGTCGGTATTAGTAATCTGGAAATTTTGTATTTGGATGAAATTTTGTTTTTAATTTCATCCACATTGATGTTTTTTTTCCCTGAAATGTAATTTTACACCCCCCTCCCCTTTTAAAAAGTAAAATCTACTTAAGTTAAACCTTGAATGAACACAAACAATTAGTAACCATGGCGACAAAAATTTGACTTCTTAGTAAATATTAAAACAACGAGCTAGAGTTATTCTTGTCATCATGACAATCTGAAAAATCAGAGCAACATCAGCTTTGGTCAAGTAAAGATAATAAGCATTCACAATTGCTCAAAAAAAAAAAAAAAAAAATTAATTTGTTTCTGGAAGAATAAATATTGTCCTGAATTTTAGTTGTTTTTCAAAAATGATATCGCTGTTGGAGAAATAATATTTAAGCAACGTACTTAAAAAAATATAAAACATGTTTTTTAATTGTAAAGACTATCTGTACAAGCTTGATTCGCTCTGAAAAGTATGGAATAACACAAGTACATGATTTTTTGATTTAAACACTCAAAACTTGCAGTTAATCGCAATATCGATATATTTAAGCTATTTCCAAAACAGTTAATTAAAAATAAGTATTTTAACTTTTTTTTTTCATTGTTTCCGGCAATAAATTAAAATTTGAGGTAAAACACAGGAATTATGACACAAAATGTAAGCTAGGAAATAGTCTTTATTAAAAATAAGATTAGCTACAATTCGCATTGCTGCGCTGGAAAATAGAAAATATGCTATTTTGTTTCTCACGTAATGTTTTAAAAACTGTATAATATCGTAATGTCTTAAAAGAATGAGTAATATTGCGACCCCATAAGAAACGTTTCACGATTCTATTTGGGGTCAAATTATGCATCGTTTTCTTCCTTAGGAAGTTTTCTAAAGAGAAATACAGTAAAATCCTATTACAACGTATACTAATGCAACGAAATACTTGTTTCAACCAAATAAATTTCTAGTCCTGATTCTGAAATTCGATGAATTTTACTGTATATTATGAATTACATGTTCAATGTGTATCTACCTTCTAAAGAAATTTGACGAGTCTGGCTCTTAAAGACACAAATAATTTTCAAAAACGTTTGTTGAGCTGTGGAAAGCACTTTATGTGTGTACATTTGTAGTAACATAAAACACACAAATGAAAAACAATGCAAAATACCTAGTATCTGGAATCTGGAATACGATTTAATCCATATATAAAAATATTTTTCTACTGGAAGGGAAAAATGTCAACTTTTCGCATTCGACAGCATTGTAACAATGTTCATTATATTCTTAATAAACAATTTGACTCAGAAATATCCCTTTCCAATCTATTTCTTTTCAAACCACAAATTTGAAAAAAAAAAAAAAAAAGCAGATGTTGCTAATTTAACAGCTTATAGCACGCATCTACATGAAATCACTTTCAAAAGCACTTGATTCTTCAAGAAAACCTTAGGAAAAAAAGAGGAGAACGTCCAGCGAAGGTCATTGAGGGGAACTAATGAGAGGGTAATAAATCTTACACCCCATTAGCTCTCTCCCCTCAAAAAAGGGGCGTTTACTATGAGGGGCGGAGCAAATGCAAAAAGTGAACGTATTTTGAAATTTTTTTCAATAGTTAGAACCCGATATTTGTTTAAAAAATGGTCGCATTATTTCAAACGAGATCTCAAAAGAGAGCTGAAAATATTTTGCGTGTTAGGGCGTTCTTAAAATTTCGATAGCACGAGTTCCAGATGTTTTACAGAGCGAAATATCCAACAGTACCTCGTTTTCGAAGAAATTCATTTTTTCTCGAATTTTAAAAAATCGGAGAATGGACACATAAAAAAAGTAAAAACTAAAATACACCGACATGGTCTTGAAAAATACTCAGAAAAAAAATTGATCCGAAAACTTCACAGGAATTTGTAAAACAAGCTCCAACTTTCCTGGTAGGTTAACATTAGATCCGAATCTTTCAGACTCTCAGTGAAGAGCACCCTTAACTTAATTGAACCAAATCAGGTAAATATCCTACGTAAATCATGGAATAGTATAGAGAACATATACATATTGCATATTGGTTTGTATAAGTTTCATACAACATTAATTTAAATTTATGTCGCAAATAAGAACCAGATGTTGTTTTAATGAATGTTAAGTGTTTTAATGCTGAAACAGTCTAAAATGTTGTTGTCCTGTGTCAGCCAAGCTGGTAATTTGGGGTGCGCTGCTTCACTTTTCCAACTGTACCGTAATTTGGTGTGAAGTCCAATTTCTACAGTATACACATGCTATAAGGACCTGTTTATAGGGTAGAATGAATTCGTTATTAATACCTAACTCAATTTTAGTATCTTCTCTGCTGGTGATTGTTCAAAATAGTGATAGAAAATTAAACGCAATCCTTATTGTTACAGGATTTTTTATTGAACATTTATGATTCAACGGTAGCATGCACCTTAAGTAAAACTGTAAAAGGTCTCAACGAATCCTTGAGGCTTCCCAGGGTTCATTTTAAGAAACGCTGAATAGCAACATTTCATATATGTACGGTTCTCTTGCCATACATCCACGCTTGCCCTTAAAACGCATTAACATCCATTGTTTAAGATACTTTTTTTGTTGATTGTATTTAAAATATTTCCTGGTGGCTATAAGTTGCTAGTCATTTTCTTTTGCTTGGAACCAAGGTTCACAAATTTAATGATTATCGTTTAATCTTTGAAGAAACTTCATCTGGGATATTTTTTTACACGCTTTTCATTCAGACCAAATTCATAACAATACGAAAAATCATTCGTGTAAAAAAGAGCAATTTAAAGAGACTCAAAATATAAATTTATACCTCTTTCGATCTTTTTAAAATTCCAAAAAAACCCCTACATGAATTCCTGAGCAGCAATTAACCTCTGTGCCAAATTTGGAAGAAATCTGACATAAACTGTAGATTTGTATAGGAACATACACACACACAAACCCACCCCCAGAAACATACATTCATATAATATATATAAATTAGTACCACATTATTATTAATTTTTTATTTTTTATTATTTTTCATTTTTAAATCCTTTTGCTACTAAATAGTTGGCCAACAATGTAGTATTATACAATATTTACAAGGGAAAAAAAGACAAACTATTTTCCTTTAACCAAAAACTAGAATTTAAAGTAATTTTTAAATTAATCTTCATATTCTGTATGAAGCTTAAATGCACTACAGTAGAGAACCAATTATCTGGGAAGTCCGGGACCATTGCTATTCTCGGATATATCTGAATTTCCCGGTTTTCTGGATTGTTAAAAAGCGCTATTCGCCGATTGTTTATTAAACTTAAATTACTTTAATAAATAGTATTACACATTAAAATAAGAGGAAAACAGTCAAAAAATACTTTTAAATATGAAAATATTAAAAACTACTAGAGAGAGAATAACTTAAACATAAAAAAAAAATGATGCTATCAATAAGACCGGAGGCCCTCACATTCAGTTTGAAAAAGAAAAAAGAAACTTTTCGGTGTTTTAACACGAAAGAAAATGAAGGGAAGGACAAGAAACAAGTTTTTGAACATAAATGTGTGATTTTTCTACTATAGTGTGCAAACAAATTTGTTTTTATGAATGCGTTTTTTTTTTAAATTTTTTTGTACAAGTTTTGTATTTGCAGTTACGGTAGTTATTGATAACTATTGCTTTTGCATTAAGTTATTATCAGTAGAAATTTGATTTATGAGTTCTTGCAGCCTTATTAACAGTCTTGTGGGGAATAATTTTTAGATTCTACGATCAACTATCCGGAAAGTTCGCAAATCTGGTTTTCGGCGTCTCCCGCATTTTTGCAACATCACTTACGCTCTAAACGGCTTTAATTAAAGGCCATTCAATAAGATATTGCATTAGAATGCGACAATACCGTCACCTCAGAGCAACACTAAGAAATCTAATCCCAGGAATAACACTAAGATGCCCTACTGCTGCTCTGAGACGACAATATTTATTTCTTTAGTTTTGAATTGGAATAAAACACGAAAGTTTCCGACTTACGAGTGAAGTACGTTTTAAGTCAAGAAAATATTTCGGAAATTTTGTTCCGCATAAAGGATAACCCTTTGAAGTTCGTTTTCGTAAATATTTTCCCGAGTTACCAATTTCTGAGTAATATGGTATTTATTATGAAACTGTTAATATTCTTTTAGGCATTTCAAAAAAATGCTTAGTTTTTTAAACTGCCAAAAATGCTTCTTTTAAAAATGACGGGGGAAAACGAGCAAAAAGTTGCTGGTTTTCTGGTTTCCCGGTTTTTTGGTTCCCGGATAAAAGGTTCTGCAGTGTACAACAAGAATAAACTTCGTAAAATAAAATATTCTTTGTATTGTTCAGTTTTATATTTGTTGTCGATCTAGTGAAACGAAACTTTAAGCATTGAGTTAGCAGAGTTACATAATTCGAAAAATATATTTTCTTATTGACAGTTACTGTACAATTTAAACTGACACAACATAGGTTACAAACCTCTCAATACAATTGGTATATATGTATATTATGTTTCATATTACATAGTTTTTTGTTGAAATGTGATGCTTGTCCTACATTTTTCAATTGTGTTTACATGTACCCCCCTATAGAGACTCGTGAAGTCATTTTTTAAAAATTCCATAAAGTTAATAAATAAATTAAAAAAAAAAAATCTGAAATAATTCCAGGTCACAAAGAAAAGACTATTTAATCATGGGGACACTTTTGCTCCGAGAAAATGATGATATTTTTTGAAAAATTAAGAAGTGAAAAAAAAATGTTCACATGTGCCCCTCTTCCCCTATTATAATTTTGGCTTTTTTTTCTGAAAGCTGTTTGTCATCAGACCCAACAATTTTCATTTAATGCATGTATTTTTATCAATGTACAATTAAACATTATGTTTTCATTTCTATCTTGATCATTTGATAAGTTTTAGGGCTCCTTTTGTTTATTATTTTTATGAATGACTAGCATTCCTGTACCCGGCATTGCTCGGGTTATGGAATTAGCTGGGGTGCACCTAGTTTCGAAAATCCCCTGTAATAATAATTACTTATCTTAATATATAAAAATCTTCTGTGCGGACGTTTGTCACCATAAGGCTTTTAAACGGCTGGACCAATTTCGATTAAATTTTTTGTGTGCAAGCATGGTTTCGAAGTGCGATGGATCGAATCGGAAACGTTTTTGTTAATTAATTAATAAATTTAAACATTGGATGGTTATACCTCCCAAATGATTAATATTTATTTTAACCTATTGTTGAGCGAGAATTGAAATAAATATTAAACCTGTTGCCAAAGGACAATAAGAAAGCCAGTTCTCCTTTTTGTAATGAAATTTCCTACTGTGATATGTCAATTGAGAATAGATAAAACGTAGAGAGAGAATGAAGCTTTCCATTTCTTAAAAGCAACGATTTTAGGTCCCGTGATATATTTTAAAGTAAAGTACTGGAAAGTTCACGCAAAACGTGTGTTCTGTCGTCGTAGTTGAACCATGTGACCGGATCGGTGCTTTAGATTCTCCTAACCAAATGATCAGAAAGTACCGTCCGTACTTAGCAACATTTGTTTCTCGGCTGAAATCCATCTGAGTTTTGGCACCAATGTCAAGAATACGTTAAGAATTATCTAACTAATCAGTACATTATTAAAGGAAAAGATGATGGAATTTAAAGACGAAACAAATTTTATTTTCGTCCAGATAAATTACAACAGGGTAGTTCTGTACACGAAAGATCAGTGCAGTGGGAGATCTTTATCTTTGGTGGAAAGAACAAATTAGGCAATATATGAAGTTTAAAAAGTTTTCGTTCAAAAGATCGAGCGCTAATCGGTCGGAGTTGGTTTCGCTCACTGATCGGCTGGATTACAGTAACGTGGTGGCTTGGCGACTTTGGCTGTAAACAATAGAGTTGTGTGATCATTTGTTTACATTTTAAAGCTACCGTTAATGTAATTTATTGTATATTTTGTTTATTTGGCGAATTATTTCAAATTGCAAGGAGTTGCTTTTCGTTTTTAAAGAGGTTTTAGTCATTTTAGTTGAAGAAAGCGTTTATTTTGCATCTTTATGGGGGGGGGGGAGGGATGAATGATTTTCGCTTATTCAGAGAACTGTTTTTACCTTTATCATTTTTTTAAACGATATCTTTTTCATTGTTTTATTCTTTTTCATATGGGGGATGTTGCAACGGGATTTCCCGTTTGTTCTAGATGGGTAGTTAGTTTTTTACACTTAATATCTGAGGACGCTTTTTATCCTTTGAGTATGGCTGAAAGAACAAACCATCAAGTACGGGAGAAAAATTAGTTAATAAAACAACTGTTCAGTGGGCATTAGATAAATCAAGTTGTAATAAATATACGCATTCTGACACCAAGCAGCTTAACACCTTTTCTTTTTACTTATTTTTTTCAACAAAACGGTTCAAACACTTGATAGTTTAGTGAATTTTTTTTACTTTTCAATTTACAAAGTTTGAACAGAACAACGTCTGTCGGGTCCTTTAGTTACCTATAATTTTTCCTAATTTTGGGAGGATCCCGGGGTCCCTGGACTCCTTATATATATGCCCTTGTCCTTAACCGATCTTTAACTGTTATTAACGATCCTTTTAAAGTATTGATTATCTTTGCAAACACAGACCATCCACATTTTATTGTTATACCTATGTTTAAGCAAGAACTTCTTTGTATACAACATTTTTAGTTTTTTTTTTTCCTGGTGCTAAAATTATTAAGCTGCTTGATGAACTGACTTTGGAGCAAGCTACATAACATTGGCCGTGTGAAAAAAGTCTTCTTTTAAATCGAATCCCTGCTACTTTTAATGTCTGTCCTTGTGACTTATTAATGGTTATTGCAAAGCAAACTTTAACCGGAAACTGCACTCTTCTAACTTCAAAAGGATAGTCCGCCTGTGATGATGTTCTTAAAAACTTAGTTTCTAGCAAAAGACACAAAGTCGTTTCTAGCAAAGTTTTGTGAAAGCAAAAGATAGAAACATTATGATTTGACTTGAGAAAAGCCTCGAAGAATCACGTGAGAAACAAAAACAATACCAAATTTATAGTTCGCTATCGACCAAAAGTTGAGATGAAGTACTGAATAATGATTTGAATGGAGGAAAGCCTTCGAAAATAAGGGATTTGAATTTCAATGACAGGTTTTAATTTCGCAGAAATTAAGAGTTTTAATTAATTTCTCCCGAACTAATTGAGATTTCAAAAAATCCTTTCTTAGTGGTTACTTTCGTAATTATGCGGACATACCTGCCAAATTTCAAGTCTGAAGCTTCAGCGGTTTCGGCTGTGCGTTGATATATATATGTATATATATTATCTCAGGACATTGATTTTTATATATTAAGATATTCATGAAAATATTTCAGGAAACACAAATTGTATTGCTAATGAAGTCAAAGGTATGGGGATTGTAGAAAATGAAGAACAAGTAAAACAGCTGCAAGAAGATTTAGATCATATCACTAACAGAACAGATAAGTGGGATATGACAGCAGTTAATGTTGAGAACGGTCAAGTGTTACATTTAGGTCATGCAAATGAGCATACAAGTTATTATTTACAGGGTTCAGTCATTAGTCAGGCAGAAAATGTTATTGATCGGGATGTCTCAATAAATCAGGAATTCAAGTTTTGTCAACAGTGTAGCATTGTAAGTAACAAAGTCAATAGATTGTTTGGATTTATCAATAGATCTATTTCAAATAAATCTAAGAAGGTTCTTCTGCCTTTATATAGGAGATTAGTAAGACCTCATTTGGAGTATGCTGTTCAGTTTCGGTCTCCTTATCTCAGGAAAGATATTTCTTTATTGGAAAGGGTTTAAAGAAGAGTTGCTAGACTAGTAAGGGAACTTTCAGATTTAGACTGTGATAACAGACTTAATAGGCTTTATATGTATAGTCCTGATCAAAGGAGGGTCAGAGGGGACATGATTCAGTTGTTTAAATCTATCAAAATGAAAGGTGTTAACAGGTTAAATTTTTGCAAATGGTTAAAGCATGATTCAGGCACGGGTCTTCTTTGCGCCCCTGCACCAAATTCTATATCCTAAAAGGGGCCACTTATCAAAAGTTCATTTTTTTTTAAAATTAAACCTTTTACAAAATTTTATGTGTAAAATCAGATCTTTCATTACTTGTAAAGCACAATCAGTTGGTGTGAAATCAAAAATATCTGAAAAAAAAAAAAAACCCTACAGCCTCCAAGTCATTTATTTGCAGTGAAATCTATCAGGCCAAAGGTATTTCAGATGAAATTTGTGATAGCCATGCATGCTCTTCTTACGGCATGACAGGATTGTTTTCACACAAAATAATAGAAGAAAAACACTCAAAAAGTTTTTTTTTTTTACAAAAAGAAAAAAAATTTATAAAAATTTCTTTTATTCACAAAATGCAGACTTGAAAATAAAAACTTTTTAATCAACCCCTGATCTATTTCATACGAATCTAAGAAGGTTTTTCAGCCTTTATATAAAAGTTTGGTAAGTCCTCATTTGGAGTATGATATTCAGTTTTGGTCTCCTTATCTGAAGAAAGATCTTTCTTTATTGAAAACAAAAGGGTTCAGAGAAGGGCTACCGGGTTAATAAGGGGTCTTTCAGATTTTGATTATGGTACTAAGCTTAAAAGTCTTGATATGCATAACCTGGAGCAAAGGAGAGTTAGAGCGGACAAGATTCAGTTGTTTAAATTTTATCAAAATGAGAGATTAAGTTTTATACAGAAACTAGGATAAGGGTTCATTGTTTTAAGCTATTAAAATCTTAGGTAAACCTAAAAATTCGGAAACACTACTACTTTAGTAGGTTTGTCAGCATTTGAAACAGCTTACCTTGAAGAGGCTGTAAAGAGTGAGAAGGTGGATAGCTGTAGGAAGGCTTTTGATTTTCATTGGAGACTAATAAATTGATTAGGAGCAGACTAGCTGGGCCCAGTGCCTGTTGCTGGGCATCACATTTGTATTTGTATCTAGCATTGTTATTCATTTTTCTTGATGTATAACCTAGGTGCCTTTGTTGTCCTTTGCAAATGAATGAATAAAGATGAGATACACTTAATGTTATTAAGATTGTGTAAAATTGAACTTGAAAATAATAATAATTCCTGATGTGGTCTGTAAAAATGGTTTTACAAGAATCAGAATCTAGAAGACTAGTTCTGCAAGAATAGAAGTTTGAAGATGTTTTATGCCAATGATACTTAGGTATTACATTCGTTTGACCAAGAAACTAATTTTTTTTTTTTGCATATACAGTTGGCTCTCTGTTTAACGACTTTCAACGGACCATAAAAAATCGTCCTTAAATAGAACGCTTTTAACACTATAGTGTACCATCTGGGACCGTGAAAAGCCGTCGTTAAATAGAGAAAGTCATTAAATAGAGCGTCGTTAAACAGAGAGCCAACTGTATGTGCTGCCGTGAAAAGGTAAAGGGCTGATCCACGATTTTTTTTTAAATTTTTTTGCATTTTTTATCTATTGCACTTTACTGTACAAGCTTGCTTATTTGGTTTCCACTAAAAATAAAGTATGATAAAAACGTCAAATTCCAACATTTCCTTATTGTTGAAATTTGAATCCAAAACGGGTTTCTTCAAATATCTCAAAAATTCATTCTGCAGATACTGTCCTTTACCTCTCCTTGGCAATGTGAATCTTGAGTTATGATTTCAATAATGCATGACCTCACATGAATGTGCAAAAAGGGGCGCAGAGCCTGAAAATTTCAGAACCCCTGATTTATTTGATGTATTTTTTTTACTTGTAGTTTTGTATAAACTTGAACTGTTACATTCTCTCTCATTTTGTCTTTTTTTTTATTATAGAAGTTCTTATAGACCATGCATCATCTCTTGAATACTACATTTATTGTTTTTGATTTGCTGCATTATGTTTGAAGAAATAATTTTTCCTCCTACATTATCGCCCAAACTACTTGGGGCATGTTCAACTGGTAATAAGAGTGTACTGAAGAAGTTAATCTCTTCTCTACCTTCTTATGCATTAGAGCAAAAGGATAAACTTGGAAGAACACCACTTATTTTGAGCACTGTTTACGATCACACTGATTGTGTTTCACTTTTACTGAAGGCTGGAGTACAAGTGGATAATAATGATAACAAGGGACAAACAGCACTCCATGCAGCTGCAGCAAAAGTATGATTTTTTAAAAAAAAATTAATTAAATTTCTCAAACAGCAAATTGATGCATGATGAAAAGAATGCTTCTTTTGTTTATTTTTGCAGCATTAAGATCGAGGAGTTAATTTTAAAAACCTTCATCAGTCATTGTTTAGAGATTTGAAAAATCATATGTCTCAAAATTTTCTGGAAAACCCTCATTTCTAATTACACATCATCTAAAATAGTTCTGTTGCCTTTCACAAATATGTTAAGAATTTTATCAAAAGTTTTTTTTTTTTTTAATTATATTTTTTACTGTTGAAATGTTAGAGATTTTTTTTTCAAGATGAAAATGTTCCTGCATGCTGAATAAATCCAAGTGAATGTTTTTAACATGCTTAATGTACAAGTGTTAATTTTAATTTACAAAAAATTTAACTACAGATGCTGGCAAAAAAATTGAGCCTATTTTTCTGTGTCATATCTTTTTCTGTAAATGATAGAGTAGTTTCTTAAGGAAGCTTTGAATTTGTGCCCCCTTTTAAAGCTCAACAATATGTAGCATTAGAACAATTGAGACAAATGCATGAAATAAAATAATTCAGATGTTCACTTAATAACCTGAGCAAAAGTTTTGAGACAATTTTTCTAAACTTTATTCAAATCAACCATCTTTATGTAATAAAATACAACAATAATAATTACAAAAATCAGCAAATGACTTTAATATTTAGTTGCATATTCTTTTGCTTTGAAGGACTGCAACACATTGTCCAGGCATGGAATTCACAAGGCTTTTATAAAGTGAATCTGGATCATTTTTGCCCATTCTGACTGAGAATCCTACAGGAATTTTGCCTATGAAAAATGCTTTTTTCTCCCATACATGCTATTTTGCCTTTTTTCAACATGTTGTCAGAAATTCCACTATCCGCCCCTAAGTTTCGGTGCCAGATGCATAACTGTCAACTTGACTCTTTTTTTTAGAAGATATTCCTGAGTTCTAAGCATTTTGAACGATTGTGTATCTGATGTAAGCAAGGATGTAAAGATCTGATTTTTGATTACTTGAACACTTTGAGAGATGGTAAAAACTCTACATTTTTCTCTAAATTTATAATGAAAAATGCAGTATTGCGGTGGGTGCAGCACAATCACCTACTAGATTCAAAGATATATTCAGAGGGGGCAAGTGAGGGCAGTTGCCCCACTTTTCAAAATAGAAAATACATGAAATAATAATAATTTAAAAAAAAAAGAAATCCAAGAAATTTTTAAAAAATTGTTAAGGGGAAAACCAATTTAGAAGGCCAAAATTAGAATATTTCTCATTTTTTTACTGGGGAAGGAATAAACAGACTTTGTTCAAACTTGGAGGATATTGTACTTATGTTTTGAAGTACACTGTTATTTTTTCAAGTCATTTCCGCCAGAATTAGTTGAATTAGAAGCTGTGCTTCTAATTTGACGTGGTGGTCCATGGCTGGACCACCATCAGAGCTTGTTGCTGATGGGTATTACCGAAATCACAATTTTTATTTGTTATTATTTTTTATTAACATATTTCCTAAGAATATAAACCTAATTATGATCAAAAAAGTTGAAAAATAGCATGCTTTTGGGGTGTTTGATTATAGTGTTATGCTTTCTACTATTTATTTTTTCACCTTTTTTTTTATTAAAAAATATTTTTGATAATATTATCATCCTAAAGTTAGGTTCATATAGATTTTAATTCAAAAAAGAATTTTCTTTGCGCACATTTTCAGAACAATTTGTCTTGAACTTTTTTAGCTAGAATGTTTATCAGTTGGAAAAAACTTGTTTTGAGAAAAACGCGTTTGTAAAAAAAGGAAGCGAAAACAAGCATCCAAACTAACAAGAGTTTTGCATTGAAATTTTTTCAGCTTTTTTAGACTTGTCAATAAATTCTGTTCTAATAACTTTGTGCCTGATTTTTTGAAAGTGTATTTCTTTTTCAAATTTTGAACAGTGCCTCGTCTAGGACCATCATTTCAGAGTTTGACCTGAAGAGGCCAAAATATGTATATTCAAGAAGCATTTTATGGAGAAAAACATCAAATTACATATTGCACTTACATAATTAAATTGTTTCCAAAATCGGAAAGGAGGTAATCCTCCCCCCCCCCCTATCGCCCAAAGATTGGCCTGCCCACCTTTCCCTTTTAAAATGAATAGCAGGGTTTGTTGAATTAAATCAAGTGATTAAAAAAAATCATTAATTTAAATCAATTGATTTGAGTCTAGTGATTTTTTTTAAACAAAATCATTAGTTAAAGTCCGTTCATTTTATTTTTATAAATTAATTATGCATTTTCAATGTGTTGCTATAAATTTAACTCCACTGCATTATACAATCTTAACTTCATCCGGCAAAACTACGTAGATCCCTCTTTCTGTGTGTGAAACAGATTTTCACTCTTGCAATATTGCTTTTACTCCAAAATTACAGTCAATTCAGTATAGAACAAAATAAAAATTTGCAGTTTTCTTACACACCATCACTAATATAGTTAAGAAAAGAAATTGCTCAACATATTGTTTTGCACTAAAACATACATGATGATGAAAACCTTATTTTTAAACAAAGCATAAAACGAAATCACTAATATAGTTAAGAAAAGTAATTGCTCAACATATTCTTTTACACTAAAACATACACGATGATTGAAACCTTATTTTTAAACAAAGCATAAAACAAAATGACTTTTTATCTAAGTATTGTAGCATATTTGTAAATCTTTAAAATGTATTGAATAGTTAGAGAAGTTATCTTTAGAATTAAGCTGAATGGATTAGCTACTGTATGAAATATATTATGTTTACAAATGAAAAGTAATTAATAGCTACGAATTTTTAGAAGATTTAAAAAAAAAAAAAAAACCTAATTTAAATTTTAAAAATGTCACTTTTTTGATTAAAAGATTTTTTTTTTTAATCACAAGCCGTGATGGATAGGGCCTTGACTGAAATTGTTTTCTTGGAATGTTGATAGGTACTCAGATTTTATTCTATAATAAGGTAGACTACCTAGTTTGAGATGCTAGCAATCTGTACAATGCCAGGTTCCAGACACTGCTACTAAAAATATAATGGTTGTGTATTAAATGTTAATGTATGTTACTGACATTTATAATTAAGAAATTTTTCTTCCCCCACAGGGATTCAGTCAATGTGTTAAACTTTTACTTCAACATAAAGCTTCAGTACAGTGTAGAAATTTTGATGGTGCTACTCCGTTACATTATGCAGCAATTTCCCCAAATCTGAAGTGCTTGTCACGGATTTTAAAGAAATTGAAGCCTGGTGAGATTGATTTGCAAGATGCTACAAGAGTAAGTTTTTACTTTAATAAGTTAGTGCTTCTTCGGTGTGTGGTTCTTTTTTTTTTTTTTTTTGCTAGATATAAAAAAGGAAAAAAAAAGAAACTAATTTATTTTATACTTAATTTATGGAAAGGTAAATATTTAAATGTTGACTTGAAAGAACGTAAAATTTGAAGTAAGAGAAGTGCATCTATAGTTACCTTTGAATTTACTTTCCTTGAACACTCGTGTCAATTCATGATTTACGATCATGACGTTTACACAACTGAAGTTGCTCATATTTTATTCAAAAATGCTATTTAAGTTTTCATGAAAACAAGGAATGATTAAGTGTACATCCGACATAATTATCACCTAATATTAGTTTGTGATTATTAGTGGAAGTTGTAGAAAATCTAAAAAATGTGTAATTACGGGGGTGACAGAAAAAAAGTTATAGTTTTTGAATGTCATGAAACAATTGAATCTATTGTACTAATGATCTTCTGGATTTTTTAAATAATTTCTCAATGATTCAGGTCCTATTTTACTTTAAAAAAATCTCATTTGTGATGAAAAGTTGAATTTTATGAATTTTTGATTACGGTTATTATTGTGACAAAATCAGTTACAGGTGTGACATCAAGATTATAGATTTCTTGGAGACTAGTAGTCTGTTGACTAGTTTGCAGTATGGTTTCTGGAAAGGAAAATTGTGTGGTACTAATTTATTGTATTTCTATGACAAGGTTACCTTGGCTTTAGATAATAAAAAGTGTGTGGATGTTGTTTATATTGATTTTCAAGAAGCTTTTGGTAAGGTACCACATGTTGCTCTTCTTAGCAAACTAGCTGATAGAGGAATAGAAGGGAAAATTTTACTTTGGGTTAAGAACTGGCTGACTGGTAGGAAATAGAAAGTAGTTGTAAAGGGAAATCATTCTAAATGAAGTGATGTTTTAAGTGGGGTTCCTCGGGGATCAGCTTTAGGGCCTCTTTTGTTAAAATTTTTTATGAATGACATTCATGAAAATATTTTTGGAAATATGGATTGTTTTGTTGATGATGTAAAAGTTAAGGGGATTGTAGAAAATTAAGAAAGAGTAAAGCAGCTTCAAGAGGATTTAGATCATATTACTTAGTGGTGCATGGATGGAGCATGGCAGTAAATATAGGGAAATGTCAAGTGCTACACTTTGGTCATGGAAATAAGTGTACAAGTTGTTATTTACAGGTTTCAGTCACTAGTCAGACAGAAAATGTTCTTGTTCTGGGTGACTTAATCGATCAGGATTTCAAGTTTATTTAAGAGTGCAGCATTGCAACTAATAAAGCCAACAGAATACATGGGTTTATCAATACAGATCTATTTCAAACAAATCTAAGGAAGTTTTTCTGCCTTTATACAGTGCTGGCCACAAATTATTAGTCTAAAGAGTTTTTTTTTTTGTTTATTGTACACTATTTGTACTAAAATACTATTTATTTTACAGTTAAAGTACAGTACATACTGTACACTGATTATTACGTTATTTTAGAATAATTTAATGTTTGCAGGTGGCAGCACTGTCTGCTTTGTTTATGTTCTTTGTTTATCTACCTACCAGGAACATAACCTCAATCAGCTTAAACAGTTCCCTAGTTCTTTTTATTAGTGTGTTCTGTTATATTTAAAGTTAGTTTTAGGTAATTAGTGAGTCTGTGTATATGAGTATATATAATAGTGAGTATAAACAATTTTTTACCTCCTTTTTCAAAAAGTTAAGAAATGGTGTAAAGTATGCCAAAAAGACTTAAAATGCTCATCAGGAACAAGGGAATGCTTACTAAATATTAGATAATTATTTCACTGTTCGTTAATGTGTCTATATTTATGTAATCAATAAAGAATTTGCTTTTAAAAGTCTTAGTCTAATAATTTGGCCAGCACTGTATAGAAGTTTGGTAAGACCTCATTTGGAGTATGCTATTCAGTTCTGGTCTCCTTATCTCAGGAAAGATATTTCTTTATTGGAAATGGTTTAAAGAAGAGTTGCTAGACTAGTAAGGGGACTTTCAGATTTAGATCATGATACCAGACTAAAAAGGTTTAATATGCACCCAAGCAGCACAAAAGCGTTCAAAGCTCGTTCTGAGCACACCATTCGTGTTACCACCAATTATGTTCTCGCAGAACAGCCCAAAACACGTCTATGTGTCTCATCAATCGATGTTGTATAGCACGTCAAAATCTGGTGGTGTACCAGCCCTTTTGCACTAACTTTGAACGTGGAATATGACATTATCTTGAATTGCTAGGAAGACGTTTCATTTTGGTGTTTACAACATGATATTGAATATTCTGTTTTCACAGGTAAAAACTACGCAATAATTATGTTTGTAACTTACCCTTTTCTCATAAAAATTCAGTTTACATGAGATTTTGCACAGAAGTCCTTTGATGATCCAGAATTCAAATGGATAGTTTTCACTCCCCTATCTGTGCAAAAAAACCCAAAGAGAAATTTTCCTTATACAAAAATCCAATTTAGGTTGTATCTTTTGCCAAATTTGGAAAAGAAGTCTTTGAATGCTCATGACTTAACATAAGAAGTTTTCATCTGCCCCTCTCTATGGGGGCAAAACCCCCGTAGCTTATTTTACGTCAGATCTTTGCTAAATTTGGCACATAGATCCTTCAATGCTCAAGAATTAACATAGGGGTTTTTGACAACTCCAATGACGGGGGGAGGGGGGACTCATAGAGGATTTTTCCTTGAGCAAATCCAGTTTGCTTTGGATATTTGCCTATTTGGCTTATAGGTCCTTAGATGCTCAGGAACTCACATAGGGATTTTCACAACTCCCTATCGAGGGGGGGGGGGCATAACCCCCAAAGAGGTTTTTCCCACTGCTAAAAAGCTAGTGATGGGTCTTTGCTAAATCTTGCGCATAGGTTCCTTTAATGCTCAATTATTCACATAGGGGAGTTTTCCCTTCGTTTTAGGTGCAGACTCCTCCCCTCCCCCTAAAGAGGGTTTTCTCTCATACAAAAATCCAGTTTATGTCAGATTGTCACAGAGGTCTTTCGATGCTCAAAAATTCACAGAGAGTTTTCTCCCCTTCCTCAGAGGACAAAAAACCCCATAGAAGTTTTTTGCTTCCAGAGACGGCTTTTCTCATTTAGAAATCAAGTTTTTGTTGGATCTTTGCTAAATTTGACTCATAGTTCTTTAGGTGTTCAAGAATTCACAGAAAAGAGTTCTCGCCCCCCCCCCCCCCTCTCATAAAGGGATTTTTCTCGGACATCCAATTTATGACGGATGTTTTTCAAATCTTTACCTTTATAATGTAAAGCCCAGATAAATCCTAAACCTCCTGATGAAGTTTCAGGTCGATATCTTTAAAATTTAAAAAGTTATCAGCGATCTAATGAGCCGAATTTCACATCGCCTTTGATAGGCGACAACTCGTGAGGGATTGTTTGCAAATAATCTGTTTTTATCATGAATCGCACTGAATGATGGCAGGCATGTGTTACCAGTTTACGAACTTTACGATTCTTCGCCTATCGAAGAATTATTGAAATTTGGCTCATTAGTTCTCTGATAACTTCTTGAATTTTAAAGATATCGAGCTGAAATTTTATCACAAGGTGTAGGATCTTTCTCTGCTTTGGATTATAAAGGTTATAAATTGTCAAAATATTAGAAATTTTTATTAATTTTTCTTGACTTTCTGTTGCTAGGGCAATTATATTAATTATACTTAATTATTTTATGTGAGGGGGTTCTCTATACCTTGACGCTACACTAAAAAATTCTGCATACAAAACTTTCGTTTATTCTAACAAATATGGTGAGAAAAGTAAACAAGCTTCGCAGTTAGTGGTTAAACTCACATTGAAAAGAAAATGTTCATCAAAGAAATGGTTTCAACGAATTTAACTGTTGCCAATAACTTTTCTGGAGTTTCTTTTTCAAGAATTTCATTGAACATTCTAATGACAATATGCAAATTGAATGGAACTTCAGTAAAGATGTATTTAAGCGGTAGACATCCGTTCATCAATCATCTCTCTCTTCCTCCACGTTAATGTTTCCCGTATAGTTTCCGAAGTGGGCTGGCTGCCCAGGTTTCTGATAATCATCTGGCTGGAAATGGATTGACAGCCAGATCCATTTGCTGAAGGTGTACGCTAGGCCGGCCGGCCTTCTGTGTTCCATTCCTGATTTGTGCCACAAATTACCATTGTCAAGATAGTTCAAAGCCTCAGGACTATTTATCAAGATGGAGTTTTATGGAGCACCAGTGGTATAAAAGTTCTTCAATTATGTTAGAATTCCTGCAATAGTTTTTGGTTTTATATCTGGATTTAGGATTCTATATGAATTTTACTTAAAAGTTTTAAAATGTTTGTTTTATCATGTTGTATTTTTTATTGAACTAATAAATGTTAATGATTTACTTAAATATGCTTTCTAATTTGACTCAACCAAGGCACATTTGTGAGGTTCACTAAAAATTTTAAATAGTTTCTCCTAACATAAATTGATATCTTTCGCGCACACACAGTGAAAATTCAACTGCTTTAAACGTTCATATTTCAACAACTTTTCAATATTTTAATTTCAAATTTTATTATTGTGTTTCTCTTGTATGCTGTCAAATATCTGAAAGTTTGGTAATATTTGACATAAAACTCTGCGTGTTATGAGCCAAAAGCCTTTTAAAAATTCATATTTTTGAAAGAAATGCTTATATCTCCGTGGGTGTAAGAGATACTTTAACAAAAATATAAAACTAAATTCTTCATAGTTTGTACAATGCTAGCAAAATAATCTTTACATTTGGTTGGCAATTAAAAACTTTACATAACTTTTACTTGTCATGCTAATTTGTGAATTGGCGGAATACCAAATATTTCGCCACAATCTGGCTGAATATTTGGCATTCGGCCAAAGAACTAGGGAGCATGCCAAATAAAATCATGACAAGAAGTTTGCATGTTAAGTTTTTTATTGCTAACTAAATATAAAGATTTTTTTTTGCCAGCACTGTATTCTTCAAATTACTATTCATATTTAGAATACATTCAATCAAAAGTGTTTTTTTTTTTCTGAAGTCTGAAGCAGAGGTTTTTGCACAATTCTTTTCCAAAGTGAACTACTTTTTAGCGCTTAACTACTGATACGAACCAATTTTTATCCTTTGACAGTCCAGTACTTATTGTTCTGAAAAGCTTTTGGGCTTTTTTAAACTTAAAAGGGCTTAAAGTAATAGAAACTTTGTATTTTCTGCAAAACAAACTTAGATTTTTTTATTTCAAAAGAACAAACAACACCCTCCTAC
The DNA here is from genome assembly GCF_026930045.1 of Uloborus diversus. NCBI lineage: Eukaryota > Metazoa > Arthropoda > Arachnida > Araneae > Uloboridae > Uloborus > Uloborus diversus. The sequence continues at coordinate 96,332,269 of NC_072740.1, read as the reverse complement.
TTTTTTCTACATAGCAAGATAATGATTTAAATATGATGCAAAAAAAAATTGAGTCAGATCATAGTTGGTACTCCGGAGGTATGACTTTTTTAATCTCCCAATTGAAAAAGCATAAAAACTGACTTTAGATAAGGAGTGGCAACACCGAACTATTCACAGAATAATGTCTGCTATTTGCATTGAAAAAAAAAGTATTTGCTTGAAATTGATAAAAAATTCAGCTTAATAGGTTAAAAAATAAAGAAATTAGAGAGATTTTTCTAAATTCATGCCAATACGATAACTCCAAAAAATGATCAAAAATTGAATTTTTGAAAAAAATCACCAAAGCATAATTTTCATTCAAAAAATCTAAAGAAAAATAATTTGGGCTTTTCTCTAGATATCTATTTAAAAAAAAATAATTGAGACAATCGGAGATGTGACATCACATGGCATTAAGCAATTTGATGTGAAATAACCCTTTAGTATTTTTTCTTTTTTTAATTTTTTCAAAATAAAAATGTCTGTTCAGTATTTTGCTTAAACCTTTTATTTTGCACAATATCAACGGTTTATGTTTAATTTGAACTATGAATCGTGTTGAAGAATGCAGACAGTTTCTTAAAATTTCAAACACTTACCCATCACACCAAACTATGAAAGATCATGTATTTTTGAGTTAGTATTTCAAATTCTCTGTAATTAAATCCTGTATTTCCTTTTCAAGCGATATATCAAACGGATAAAAATCTAAATATTGTTATCGCAGTAGTAGATATTTATTGATAAATGACTGTATATCAGTATATCGCACAGCCCTAGCCCTGACATATTGTTGTGTACAAAATTTTGTCTTCAAAGCATTTAGCAGTGATCTCTAAAATGCATCTCAAAATTTTTAGATATTTTTTTTTAATTTCAAATTTTAAAATTTTACTATGAACTATAAAAGTTCATGCAAAGTACAAAATTTAATAAAATATTAAGTGTATGTCAAAAAAGTGATTAGCAACCACTAACATTCCTGTCCTTAATTTCCAATAAAGATTATAACTGCTGGATCACTGCAACTTAAAATATAACAGTTGCAGTATCTTATATGATGCTTACTGCTATGCAGCCATCATCAAATTATGCTCTCTGAAACAAGAAAACAAAAAAAAAAAAAAAAAATCACAAGCATTCCAATTATACTGTGCAGCAAAAAAAAAAAAAAAAAACTTAAATATGCTTTTGACACTATTCTTGCTCATTCCTATGAAAATCTTCATTGCTATGTGTGTCTATTCAAGTTTAATGTTTTTCAGAAAACCCCATTGCATTGGAGTGCAGCATATGCGTGTCTGGAGCATCTGAAAATGCTTTTAGCCCGGGTTTGTATGCTTATTTATCATTTTACTTATCTGAATTGATTCTTATCTACTCCTCATTTTATATTTTGAACATTAATAAAAGTACAACAGATTTCCTTAGTGTAATTATTTACTTCCGATTGAAAAAAAGCTTAAATAGTTCATTAAAACAAAATTTAATATTTCAGGATGCTCATATCTGTATTCCTGATAAAGAAGGTAAAACACCACTGCACTTTGTTGTTCTCCGTAAAGAATCCAAGGCCCTAGAAATTGTTAAGATTTTGTTGGTAAGGTAGTTTTTATGACAAATTTTTATATTTTTATGTATTAAATATGAGAAATAAGTCTCTTTCCTGTATTGTTAAGTAATCATGTTTTCATTATCTGGTATAGTGCTAGTTTTTGATAAAAGATCCTCTGTTTCTTAATGCTATATTTATATAGTTCATGTAACAATGTTGAAAAATAACTAGATTTGAGTAACAATATTCTGATAGGTTCTGATATTTATTAGTATAAATTTCTGATATGTTCAGCTCTATTTCTTTCGAAGATTTTGATATAATTTGTCTTACTGAAACTTGGCTTTGTGAAGATATTGATTCTGCTGACTTATTTGACAATAGATATGCTGTTTTCAGAAAAGATTGATTTTGTGGCTAATGACTGTACGCGTGGTGGTGGTGGTGTAATTATTGCTATCAAGAACTATTTTTCTGCTGCTAATATTGACATGCTGGACTTAAACTTTGAATCTTTGTGGATATCTGTAAATTTGAGCTTTTCCCGTAAATTGCTTTTGTGCATTATTTATTGTCTGTCTGGTTTTAATAATGAAAAATATCTTCAGTTTTTTGACTGTTTTGATTGTTTTAGTTCTTTCTATAATATTTTTATCTGTGGTGATTTTACCTGCACAATATTGATGATCTTGAAAAATGTTCTTTTTATGAATTCTTCTGTTAGAAATTTATTTAATTTTATGTATCTGCATGATCTTAAACAATTCAATAATGTTTTCAATTATAATCGTAAATACCTTTACTTAATTTTATCTAATGTTCAGTTTTGTGATATTTCGGTTGTGCATAGTGTTGAACCTCTTGTTTTGGGGGATCTGCATCATCCTGCTCTTGTAATTGATGTTAATTTTATGCTTGCTTGTCATAGAAAACGCCCCACTAAAAGTGCTAACTATGATCTTAAGAGAGCTGATTTTTTTAAAATGTTTTGTATTTTTTCCGAGATTAACTGGAACTTTCTAAATGCTTTTGAAGATGTCAATTTTGCAGTCTCTGCATTTTATAATATTTTATTCAATGTTTTCAATCATATTCCCATTAAAATTAATAACAGGAAATTTCCTTTTTGGTACTCAACTGAAACCAAAAGATTGATAAGGCATAAAAATAAAGCTTGCAAATTGGCTTTAAGAACTGACGATCTCAATGTGCTGAGTGAATTTCAAACTCTGAGATTCTTCTCTTAAAAAGAGCGTTATAGATGATTACAGTAAATATTTGTGTATTACTGAAAATAATCCTATTTCTGATCCTACTTTAATAGCTCCTAGGATTTTGGTCCTACTTTAATAACAAATATTCCCTGCCTAACAAAATGTTTTACAACAATGTGTGCTATGATAATAATTGTGATATTGCTGAGGCATTTGCAAACTACTTTAGTTCTGTGTATCAGCCTATTACTTGTTATGAAAGAAATTTTAGACTTTTTGAAAACAATGTTTGTGATCTAATTAAAGTTGATAGTATTGGTTATAATAAAAATGTGTGTGTGTGTGATCATTGGCTTTAACGCTTTAAAATTCTCCTCAACAGTTGGAGTTGATAATGTGCCTTCTTTTATTGTAAAAGGTTGTGCTGATGGGCTAATCTATCCTATTCCTGTTTTGTTTAACCTTTCTTTGAAAACAAACACATTCCCTGATGCTTGGAAAAATACGAAAATTATTCCTGTTTTTAAAACTGGGAGTAAAAATGAATGCAGAAATCATCGCCCAATTGGAATTTTGAGCCCGTTTTCGAAAATTTTTGAATCTATTATTTATATAAAAAGCTCTTTCATCAAGTAAACAATTTAGTATCACCTGCTCAACATGGTTTTTTTCCTAAGCGGTCTACAAGTACCAATTGTTTTGTTTGACTAATAAAATCATTTCTGCATTTGAAAGCAGTGGTCAACTTGATGTTATTTACACTGATTTTGCAAAAGCGTTTGATGCGGTTGACTTCGGTATTCTTTGGGCAAAATTGAATTACATTGGCTTTCACATCAGTCTCCCTGACTACTTTTTTTCATATTTAACTTGTCCTATGTTATATGTTTATTTGAATGGTGCTATTTCTGATGATTTTACTAATACTTCTGGTGTGCTGCAAGGCTCTAATTTAGGACCCTTGCTTTTTATTCTATTCGTAAATGATATTTGTAATATTTTTTAATATTGTGACTATCTTTTGTTTGCTGAGTAGCTAAAGCTATTTAGAAACATTTGTACTATCTCTGACACTACCCTTTTACAGATTGATTTGGATAAGCTGCACCGGTGGTGCATGGTGAATAGGCTTTATTTAAATATTAGTTAATGCAGTGTTTTGAGTTACAGTCGCAGAGATTTGAGCCATTCTTGCATCTTTATAAAATTGACCAACAATGTTTATCGCATTCTGACTTTGCTACAAATTTGGGCATCACTTTTAATACAAACCTTGATTTTACACAACATATTAGCGTTGTTTCAAGGGCATATAAGGTTATGGGTTTTTTAAAACGCAAGAATAAAAATTTTTCTAATGAGCAAGCACTTAAAACGCTTTATTTTTGTCTTGTGCGCTCCAAAGTCGAGTACTGCAGTCTTATTTGGGATCCTATTACAATAATAAATATAAAACTCTTGAGCAGGTTCAATCCAAATTTGTTTATTACTTATGTTACAGAACTAATAATCAAGAATTTTTAACTTATTCTTACTCTCATTTATGTAATATTTATAATTTACACTCTTAAATCACAAGGTGAACTTTTGTCTTTTTTTCTATAAGGTTCTACATAATTTAATTGACTGCTCAGCTATCGTCAATTCAATACAACTTGCTGTCCCAAGTAGGACTGTTAGGAGTCATTCTATCTTTTTAATTTTACAAACTTTTTAACATTCATTGTCATGATTTAGATATTTTTAACTTGTCATTTTACAATTCTAAGTCTTTTATGTTTTAATATTTTAAATGTATAGTTTGTTTTAATTGCTTTTTTTATATTATTGTTGCCACTGTAACTGGATTCTTTCTGTAGTGTGCAATACTTTTAATAAATAAATAAATAAATAAAATATAACTTTTATGGAGTTCTTCGCTAATCTGATATCCATCAGATGCTTGTCGGTGCACCCACTAAAATATTGTTTGCATGTTATTAATGGTCAAGTACAAAATTCAGCTGTATGTGAAATTTATGATAACACTGTTATTTATAGTGAAAGTATAAAACAGTTACAAGAAGTTTAAAAGTAGATGAAAATGTTATTTTGAAATAGATATTTTTTAATTTCTTGAGATTTTTTTAAAAATAATTTTTGAATGCTCTGCTTTATTTTTATTTATTAATATACATACAATTTTTTTTTTTTTTGCAAATGGAAAGTAATTTTCACGCATAATAGCTTGCCCGTGCTTACGTGGAATATTGTGTAAGAATTGATGTTTCTTGACATGTTTGTTTTCGCTTGTTCAAATTAATCATTTTCTATTGGAGGACATTTTTGTTATAATTCAGTTCTAAAATTTATTTTCCTACATTTGCAGCATACATACTGGAAAAAAAAAAATTAAATTGTTCCTGATGAAAAATTCTTTAGTAACACATTTGATGAAACACAATGCCTAGTAATTTGAGAGGTCGAATGTGATATCATTGTTATGTTTCATGTTTCTTTTTATATGGAAAATGTATTTTGTTATGAAATTCTAAGATTAAAAAGGTAAATTTAAAATAGATTTACAGCCTAAGTCAATTGGGAGAAAGCTTGATGTTTGAAAATTAATGTTCATACTTGAGAAAGAGAGTAGTCTGATTTAGTTCTGTATGTATATATCGTTAATGTAAAAAAAAAAACAAAATTCATAAGGGCTGTATAAAGGTTTAAATTATTTTTTTTCTCGTAGTGAATTTCATAAACCATAAATAAGTTCACATTAACGTATCAGTAAATATATTTTAAAAATGTTCTCCTCACAGGATCATGAAAGCACTCTCATTAATTGGCAAGATTATGGAGGTCGTTCTGCTCTTCATCTTGCTGTATCAAGTGGCAGTGTTGAAATAGTGCATCATTTGGTATGTCCCTTATATACTTTATTTTTTAATTTAATCTTTAGATTTGTCTCTAAATATAATTTAATAATGAACTTCGTTTTCTCTTATAATACTGTATTTACTAGAGCATTACTTGCAAATGTTTTTATTGCTTACAAGGCAGTTAATGCATTGTGAACCATTTTTTTTCTTAAATTCTATAATTGAACTTCAGTTGAGAATCATAGATTAATCAAATTTCTTCAAAGTCACGAATGGTGATTTATCTCACCAATAGTTTTTCTCCTGCAAAATAATCAGGTTTCTACAAATGACTGTGGTGGGTGTTGAGCATTTACTACACTACAGGTACAGGAGAGTTGAGAAAATTTCCATCCCTTTTGCAGGGCTCCCAAATGGTCCGTTTTTCTCGCCTAAGTCCGTTTTTCAGGGTAAAGTCCGCTTTAGACCGCTTTTTAACATTTTGATCCGATTAGTGCATTTTGATATTGTTTTTTCTTAAAAATCAGATTTTGAAAGTTTTCATTACATTAAAAGATACTGTGCTGATGTTAGTTACACCCAAATACGCTGCAGCAGCACCTTTTTTCTATTGAGCCTGACTTTCCTGTATTTCGCTTCAGATTGATACTCCTCCTTCAACTGCTGCAGCATGGAAATCGAGCAAATGGAGAGGTTTGGGGGGAGGAGTTAAGATGTCAAATCGTAGCAGAACTACCGATATTTCTCCAAGGTTTGTAAGCCCTTGAAAAACCTTGAATTGCTCCCTCTGTTTGCAAACTCAATCTTTTTGCATCCTGTTAATATTTTGATATTCTTGACAATGAGAAGTTATTTTGACATACATTACCTTAGATTAGCTTATTTAATGTTTTATTTCAATAGATAATAAACAACTTTTTTTTGGAACCATGGCAACAGGGACTCAGACTTTGCCGAAATTTTGCTTGTTGTGTTTGAGATTTCTATGTCTTTGCATCTTGTAAATACTATTGTCACACCTGGGTCTTGTTTTGGATCTTCTAGATTACGAGATTCCAAAATTAGGAATCCTACAGTACGGTAAAGCTGAAGAAAAAATATCAGTTTTATCTGTAAATTGCACTGCTGATGGGGAATCATTTTATCTTTTTATTTAGTCATGAAATTGTGTAAAACAAATGCAACTGGAAACATTTAAAATAGTGCACTGAAATTATAATGGGATTTTGAATCACTACATCAGTAGGCAATCTGTATATTGAAATTTTACCTAAGTTTCCTCAAAGGAAGTAATGCTTCAAAAATGGTTCTCATGGAAATCTGAAATCCAAAATATTTCAGGATTGTAAAACTTCTTCAACTGTGTACAATGAAGTGATAAAGTGATTAGAAGCATGGTATTTTCTACACTCGCCAAGTAATAGGAACCTATAGAGACATATTGAGCTTGGATGTAAGAATAAAATTAACATTGATTTGCCATAAAAAGCCTGAGGTAAAAGAAAATGGTTTTTGCTCATTCAATTTAAAACTATTTGCAGGTATATGAAAAACCAAATTAAGTGAATACATACAACTTTTAGCAAGTTAATACCTTTTGCTTCATGAAATGAAAGCTAGAGATGAACTTTTTCATTATTTTATCTGCAAATTTTGAAGATAGCCAGTGTTTAAGATTTACATTAATTGAGTATTAGGGGAAGATACACATATCTGCAGTAAATGTATCCACACACAGTATATGCATGTACATTTATATTATCTACCTATGAAAGCAAGCAATGAGTCCTTTTCGTGATACTTATGTTTCTAATTTATATTTTAGATTTCTAGAGAAAATTGCAATTCTGATGTATTAGACAACTCATTTTGTACACCTTTGCACTGGGCTGCACGAAGAGGTAACTGGACTAATTTGTTCTCAGCCATAGATAGTTTATTGTGTAAAGTATGTGGATACTGCTTTTTTGTAAATTTATCGTCTGATGTGTTTTATGTTTAATTTTGCTGTTTATTTTCATTTAATGTGTATAAAATTCTTCCTATTATTTTATTTAATGGATGTCTGCTCTTTCTATTGTTTCTGGCAATGGCAACAGAAAAAGAAATGTAGAACAGCTTAGTTATGATGGAATTTGAATGTTTTTTTTCTCTCCTTATGTTGGCGGAGAACATAATTTATAGTGTTTACATAATTATGCAATTAGAAATCTTCTTTTATAGAAAGTAAGAATTTGATTTATTTACTGAAGTGCAGGATTAAATAGTGGCTCCCAAAAGTTCGTACACCTTGAAATTTTGTAGCAAAACCAAAATAATGCAAAAGTGAATTTGAATATAAAGTTCAATTTTTTTCACATTATTCTTATGTAATTCTAAATAAAACCCAGTAGTTTTTTTCAAACTATTGCATGATTTTATTTTTGAAATTTGTCAAAAAACGAAGAGATAGAGAAATAATATGACACACAAAATTAATTGTACACTGGAATATTTTCGAATAAATTTATGATTAAAATTATCACTTGTTGCTTATTTAGTATTTTTGTATTGATGTTGACACTCTAAAGTCATTAGGCTCTAATTTTTCGTCTATTTTTTCCCTAGTATTCTGCTTATTATTTTTAAATGGCTGGTGTTTGTAAAAACAACAAACACCTTTCGAAATTTTATTCTTTTCCCTCATAGTAGCGGTAAATTGGTTTGAAATGTCTCTGGGATTAGTTAATTTATACCATTCTATAGTGAAGTGTGAGATAAAATTCTTTAAAGAAAAGAATCGGATCAAAAACTAGGTAAGAAAAGGTCAACTGGCAAAGTTAACAAAGCATAATCAGAAATTTACAGTTAACTCTCTGATGGTTTTGAACGTCTTATTATGCCCTGCCGAGCATGTTTCAAAAGCAGTTTATGCTTATTTTTCTGATGCCAAAATGATCATTGTCAAATGGTCCAAAGTGCAGGGCAGTAGCTAGGCATCGATAGAAGGTAGAGCACTTGATTTACATGGCAAGTTACTCAAAAAAAATTTCATTGGAAAGGATTTCGCGCATCTTACTCATGACCCAGGACCGTCAGAGGGTCAAAAGCTACAAAAAATATACATTTCAGTGCTGTAAAATTTCTGCAGAATTTATTTAAAAATTTTTTGGTTCATTTTCGCCTAAAATTGTTTGCCAATTCTCTGATTAGCTGGATTTAATGGGACTTCTTTCTGCAGAAATTTTCTTTTTCATGCGAAAAACAGAAAGCTTCCGCTTTCCATTGCAAAATCAATGATAAACAAGTTCAAAACATATTGGAATAATGTCTTACTTTCAGATGGAAATAAATTCAACATTTTTGGTTAAATTGCTGTATGACTTTAAATGTAAGAAAAAATGAGAAATTTAATCTTAAGAACTTAGTTGGATCAGTTAATCAGGACTGCGAAGGTGTTCTTGCGTGAGGGTGCATATCAGCATCAGGATTTGGTAGTTTGAAATTTTTTGACGAAATAATAAATCATGCTGTTCGTTTAAATGTCTTAAAAAACAATTTTAAACTATTAGCCCACAATTTGTCAGAAACAACTTTTTTTATCAAGAGAGTGATAAGAAGCACACAGTTTTCAACGTTTGCATCTGGTGTCTAAAAAATTATAATCCTAAATATTATTTCCGTAGCCTGTTTTTCTGTTGCTATGCGAGATCTTCCTCATTTCTCGATCAAGTTCCATCACCCGCTCTTCATTTTAAAGCTTATCTTGCGATAAAATGATGAAAAATAGACCCACGTTCTAAAAAAAAATTCCATCAAAAAAAAAAAAAAAAAAAAAAAAAACCTGTTTAAAAGCATTGTTCTGAGTTATTCGGTTAAATTGATAAGTTTACCTTGAGTTGTTTACCACGCCTTTGGGGCTGTTAACCAGCTGGACCAGAGTTCAAGCTCTGCCAGCATCGAAAACTTAGACCATTATCATGCATTACATGTACACTTAACATATATAAAAATTCCGATCAATAATGAATCTTTTACCCTTACATGTCCGGCTGGGCATGCAATTATTATAATTTTTTAATTAAGTGTTGGTAATTTTAATGACAACTTATTATGTACTGTTTATTTAAATTTTTTATAATGTTTTATATTGAAATAACTCTTGACTCAGATATAAAACTTTTAAATTAGTTTTTTGTCTTATTAATGCTATATGACAAATTCAAATATTTTTGTTATAATACAATAAAAAACTGAGCATGTAAAAATTTTATTTGGGTATGTATTTTTTAGACAAACATGCGTGGCGGGGCATGTCAAATTTTAAAGATTTTTCTAGTCCTAAAACATACATAGCTGCTCCAAATTTGCAATTTTACAGCTCCAGGTTACTCCAAATTTGCAATTTTACAGCTCCAGGCTGCTCCAAATTTGCAATTTTACAGCTCCAGGCTGCTCCAAATTTGCAATTTTACTGCTCCAGGCTGCTTCAAATTTGCAATGTTGCTGCTCAAAATTTTACGTTTTACTGCTCCAAGCTGCTCCGAACTCACCATTTTCCTGCTCCCAAGATTGCTTAAAAGCGAGTTTTGGTCGGCACATCCCTGCATTTTGACTACATTTAAAAAACTACGCTTAAAAAAACGTACTTAGTTCAACTGATTTTGTATTTTAACCATGTGGTTAAATGATGAACACATGCTGCCATTTAAGCTGTAACAGTTAAGCAGCCTGGTAGAAATTTTCAAAAATGAAAACACTTCTCTTCATTGTCTTATCCTGTATCTTACTTCTGTAGCCTGTTTTACTGTTGATATGAGAGGTCTTCCTAATTCTTAATAAAGTTCTGTTATTTACCCCTCATTTTAAAGCTTAACATAACGGCTGATGACAAAAAAAAGATCCACAGTCTAAAAATTGGTTTCTCTGTCAAAAAATCCGTTTTTTGTTTTCTGTTTTTTACTACATATAACTTCCCTGAATATTACTTACAGGGGATATACTATTAAGTAATAGTATATTAAGTAATATACTATTACTTAATAGTATATCCCCTGAAGTAATATTCAGGGAATATACTATTCCCTGAATATTACTTTACTATAATGAGCTGAAGACACATTTGCTTTTTTTTTTCCAACAGAATTCTGGCTCAGTTTTCCTTTTTTTTTTTCTCTCTGCCTTTGCCAAAAAATATCTTACATTTTGTCTATTTTTTTCAAAAATAAAGCTTAAAAGAACCAACGTAATTGTTTATTTGAATTGATTCAGTTGTGTTGAGCCAGAGAGCTCAGCAGCTCAGTTGGTTGAGGGTTAGGATGGTAATTAGCTGGACGAGATTGCAAGGTTATGCCCATACCACCTGCCAGTATAGCAGGTTTAGATTAACATCACACATTAAATGACATACCGTATATACTTAAGTATAAGTCAATCTCGCGTATAAGTCCACCCCCCTACTTTTAAAAGAAAAATTAGGGAAAATTCGAAAACCCGCGTATAAGTCGAGCCCCTACTTTCAGAAAAACACTTCTCTTCGGGAACGTTTTGCCGGTAATTTTGAATGTAAAAAGAAGGCAAATGAAAAGCAACAAAATTTTTTTTTTTATTAAAAAATGTCTGATTATTATTCTTTGAAGGGTGGGGGTTTCTTTCTGTGATCGGGATTTTTGCAAAGGGTTCGATTTTGCTGTTAGGATTTTTGTTACTTGTTGCTTTTATTTTGAATAAATATCAATAAAATTAAGCGCTGTAGGAATGTTATGCATTATTCTTTGAAAAATGAGCATTAGTTTGCGATTATCAGGAAAATTCGTGAATACAGCAATTCTCACACTTTTCGCGTTATCGGCCGATTACTTTAATTATTTAGTCTTTTTCTCACAGTCAGACCATGCAAAAAGACTGCAGAATGTGTAAGTATTTACTTCTATAGCACCTGCTTAAAAGAATTAGACTACAATTGGGAAAATGTTCACGTTTTCGAGTGTTCTTTTCCCATGTAATGTTCGTGAAAAAATTTTGGAAATTCTGTCCTGTGTATAAGTCGACCCCCTAACTTTTAAACTCATTTTTTGTTTTGAATTTCTTGACTTATACGCGAGTATATGCAGTATATCATACATTAAATAATGCAATAAAATAAATATGAGGGGAACACTCCCTGGAGTTTTGCCAGTGTAATGCAATCTACAGTTCTTACACTGTTAAATTAACTTTTTATTGTACGTTTTTGTTTGTTTGTGGCTTTGACTTTGTACAGAAAACTAAGCGTAATGTAAGCATAAAAAAGAGTTATATTTGAAAATTCAGACCTAAAGGAAATCTTTTTTGCACAGAAAAGCAATTTTTCTTTCTATGCTAAAATGTAGATTTTCCTAATAAGAGTTTTTAACGTTTTGTATAAATAAAAAAAATGCTGCTCCAAATTGAAATTACGCTACGAAAGAAAACAAAAAAATTACTATCAACTTCAAAAGTAAAGTATCATTCATTTCCCTTTGGCTTTTGGCAAAAAAAAAACTGCTAATTACATTTTGTCTACAAAAGATTTATCAGCTAAATGTAAATTATTTAATGTGTTTTAGGTTTGTGGGAAAAGGCAAATTTACTGCTCAATAAAGGAGCCATTCCTACTAGTGCTGATCGCAATGGAGCCACTCCTTTACATTATGCAGCTTATATTAATCATGTTGTAAGTGTGTATTCTCATTTATTGCTTTCAAACAGTGCGATTGGAACTGAAAACTGTGGGTGCAAAAAAGGAATGACAACTAAAATCTAGAGGATTTTTAAGGGGGCATCAAAAAGAAAAAAAAACAGTACAACATTTTGCTAAGACTGGTTTTGAGAGCATATGAGTGGTAAAGTAAGAAATAACAACGTCAAAAAGCACAAATTGCAGATTACTACAGACACCTACTACAGAAGATTACTACAGAAGTGTTACAAGGAATGCCTTTTTCGATGCGAAAAAAATGAGCTTATAGATGAAAAGACATCTGACAAAAGACGTTAACAGATATATAAAGTAAAAAAATAATTATGATCTGAAAATTTTGACACTTCTGTCTTTTTTTATAGTTTCTAGTTTTGTTTCCTAAATCTATACTAATGTTATTCTGAAGAGTTTGTTTGTTTGAACACGCTAATCTCAGGGGTCCAATTGGAAATTTTTTTGTGTTGAATAGTCCATTTATTGAGGACAGCTATAGGTTATTTTGTAAAAATTAGATTGACTAAAATATTTGTAATTGCAAATTAAATGTTTAATTAATTGTTTATGTCTATAAATTCCTAATAGATGACTGGGTATGTTAACTCATTGAGAGGGCATTGGCAGACTGTGGATAGCTGCAAGGAACCATGCCACGTGGTTCAAATGGGCGGTTGGCTACGCTGTTGTGCTCAGCGAACTGAGTTTTGAATCTGTTTTTTTTTCGGTATTCCGGTACATAGCTTGATTTTGTAGGATTTTTCTATTGGGTTTTGTTTTCCTTTTTTCATCAACTTTTGTTTTTGTTCTTATAGTTGAAGATAGTTACTTATCTTAGTAAATAATTTGCCATATTATTCAATTGTGATTGTTCTTTATAACATTTTACCATAGTATTGTTTATTTGACGAAACATTTTAAATTCCAGAAAAAACCCGCTTCATTTGCTAAAGTGCAAGATTTTGGTTGTGTGGTTACTTGGCGCGTTAGGCAATGAACTATACAGTTGAAGAATTTGTTTGAGCTTTAAAGCTACTGTTAATCTTTTTATGTGTTTTGTCAAACTTTTAGATTCCAAAGAAACTTTAATTGGTTTTTTAAAAAAGTGTTTATGCATTTTAGTTAAAGATAAATGATCATTTCACATCAGAATGGGGAGGGGAGGGCATGTTTTTTTTTATTCAACGGACTTCCTTAAAGTTCTTAGCACGGACATCGCCGTTCGGGTTCTGCTAGTTGGAAAATAAAATAAATAAATGAACCTTAAAAGGTGCCCCACCCCCCCAAGTCACCGCCACTGCTTCCAAATGTGTCCACATTCCTTTGATTATTAGGCTTTTCTTACCACAGTAACTAGTCCACAAACTTTGATTTATAGGCTTTTCTTGGTATCTCAACATGTTAGCTTCCAAGTAACATTAAAAGTTACGTTCAGACCATGTTAATCATTGGTGACTGACTCAACTTTCTGTTCAGGTCTTGGATTCTATCAGTGACTGACAGTATAAAATACAATATGAAACTAAGAAATTACTTAATAATTTCAAGATCATATCATAAATGTATTTAAGTATTACTAATCAAGAACTTGAAAAAAAAAGAAAGGTGACCAAATGGGTATATTTCCCCCGCCCCCTCAAATATCAAAAGAATTCTTAATGAATTACTCTGCTTGCACATTTTAACTGAGCCATCAAGGTACTAGGCGGGTTTTTGTCAGTTTGGTCACCATGCCCCCATAAAACTTATTCAGGGTGAGAAGAAATAACTTGAACACACATAATACATTATAATATTGATGCTAATGAAAATATTGCGACCAAACTTCAAATTAAATATGAATACATAATTTCGTCTTATATATTTACAAATTTCTAAAATCTTATCCTTAGTACAGGGCTCTAAACGTGTCACAAAATTTTTGGCTATGTGCCGCAACTCACTTAGTGATATTTTATCCCATTCCTTGCATAAGGATTTCCATAGGGATGCCAAAGTTTTATGAGGTTTAGCACACACCCTTGTCTCAAAGATGGAACAAGCAGAATCATCCATTGAGTTCAAATCTGGGAAATACAGTAGCCATTCTTGAGCTCCAATGAAGTCCAAAAAATGTATCTTGCACCAATCTTGGGAGCTTTTAGCTCTGTGTGCAGGTACGGAATCCTGTTGAAGGTCCATCTTTTGTTTTAGAAGAACTTTTGCGACCAAGGTAAGACAACACCCTTCAAAATTAGTTTGTGATATGTTTCTTGATTAATCTTTATCCCTTGATCAAAAAAAGCAAATGGTTTTTCCCACTAGCACATATCACACCCCAAACCATTGCAAATTAGGGTTATTGATGCCATTTAACAATGCAAGAAGGTCTGGTTGACAAGGGTGTGCTAAACTTCATAAAACTTCCGCATCCCTAAAGAAATCCTTATCCAAGGAATGGGATAAAATAGCAGTAAGTGAGTTGCAGCCCATAGCTGAAAATCTTGTGACGTGTTTAGAACTCTGCATTGAAAAGTAGTAAATATACTCTGTCGCAAAAAAATATATGCACCCAGAAGAAATTAATCTACACTCACGAAACTTTGCAGGTATGTAGTGTATAAGGAGAGATAAGAAGATGATAAAAAATTCAGAATAAAAGATAATTTTATCAAGCAGTTACAGCATGCAAAAGGTTACAAATCAGTAAGTAGTGGAAAGTTGTTCAAAATGGGGTCGCTTATGCTTTTTTCTTTATAAAAAATTAACTTATTTTCATATAATAGAGATTTACTGCTTAAAAGCTTAGATATGTCTATTACTATCAAAAATTATGTTGAGCATTGACAAAAATGTGATTATTTTTATAATAAAGATTAAACAATTAAAAAGTGCACAAGTCCCCGTTTTGAACGACTATTCAGCTAAAACGGGGCTACCATAAAAACCAATGCAAAATTTGATTTAAATTTTTTTTTTACTATTTAATTAATTTCAAAACAAAAATTAACCTTACAAAAACTTTGTCATATAAATGAAAATACAGTAAGGTATATGTAAAGAGATCTTCATATTAGATCTAAATAGTCTGTGATATAGATAATTAAAAATCTTTTTATTACAATATTTCTAAATAAATGTCATTAATACTATTTGGCTTGTAATAGACTAGTAAAATTTGACCTTTCTAGCTGATAGTTGTGCCAATTTTGCAGAAATCACATTCAAAAGTGTCATCTTCTTCTTCAGCATTTGAACGTGCTTCATGGGCCCGACCTGAATACCCTGAACACTGAATCCAGGCCTCTTTTTGTTTAGAATCTGAGTAGAGTTCGTTACAAAAAATGCAAGTCTCCCCAGAACCATCATCTTCTTCAGAGGAAGAAGAATACTCAGGCTTTTTTCCAACTTTTTCTTTGAAGTTGACCCTCCATCATTATTTGTTTCCTTCTTTTTCTCCGTTCAGTCTTGTTCTTATTGTTAATCATTTGAGATTGATCTTAAAATAATTTCTTTTTTGAGACTTTTTTGTTTTTTCTTGCTTCTTCTTCAAATTCTAGCTCTTTTTTTGTACGGACTTGTTGGAAGAATTGCAGTTTTCCCACGTCTCTTGTCATTTATGACCTTCATAATTCTTTCCTTCTTCCCAAGTATGCATGAGCATACTTGGTGACACATTAAAGGATGTCGAAGGTTTATCACTAGAAGTTCCAGGCATCTAGACTGCTTGTTGTGACTCAAACACTGTAGCTTTGTCAATAGCAACACCAGAAGAAGAGACTGAGTGTTGAACAAGAGGCACTATAGGTAAATCTCTAATAGCCCCAGAAGAAGAGATTGCAAGTTGGTCTGGATGATTATGATTTGGTATATCTACTGTACATGCTTCACCAGTATCTCCAGAAACAAATACTGTCTGTTGGGGACTTGGAACTGTAGAAGAGTACATAGTCATTTCATTAGCAAGTACTACCTGTTGAGGGTTACAGAAAAAAGATCTATCTGTGGTCTCAGCTGGTGCAAATAGGTGATCAGGGAAAACATTATGATTAAATGGAAAAATACTGATTTTTTCAAAACTTTTTATAGCGGTTTGTACTGATGCTGCCCTTTGAAATACAGCACTGTATAGTTTTCCAACTTGTGCAATGGTTACTACATGGCCAGGGTGATTAATTAACCACCTCCTTACTTCTTGTTCGTAATATGTGCTTAGTGGGCCTATAAATGTGACGTCAAGTGGCTGGAGTCGGTGGGTCGTGTGAAGAGGAAAGCATAGTGAAATAACATTTTTTCTCTTGCAAGATTAATTAGCTCTATGCTTTTTGCATATGACCTATGCCCATCTAGGATCAGAAGAACAGGTTTTTCAGATGTTGGATTCGAAAACTCTACAAAGTGTGTGAACCAAAACAGAAAACTCTTTTGTAATCCATCCGCTTTCATGAAAGTAAGAAAACGATCCTGGAAGAGTATCGTCCATTAAAGCTGGATTCTCCCTCTTCCTTGGAAAGACAAACATGGTTGGCATGAAGTTTCCAGCAGCACTCATACAGGTTTCTGCTGTTATTAGGGTCCCTCTTTCCGCTGAACTTAGACAACCAACATGTTTTTTGCCTCGTAGAGCGAGAACTTTCGACTTCTTGCTGGGAACATTCATGATTCCCGTCTCATCAACATTAAAAATATTTTCTGGAGAGATGTGACGTTTCTCCATTGTTGACTGTAACAGGTAAAAAAATTTGTCCACAGCAACACGATTAAAGCCCTTCGCTTGTGCAATGGAAGTTTGTTCAGGACCTTAAAAAGAAATCCTTTGATTTCATTTAAGAAATCCGTAGAACCAGTCCTTTCCAGTGACTTTCTAATCCCTGTTGAAACTATTTTCAATGCCATTTACTTCGGCTAATTCATGTGCTAGGTGTCTAATATCAGACATTGTCAATCCGAAGAGCCTTTCTTCCATTTGTAATATATATTTAACTAGTTCTTCTTGCTCATTTGAGAAAACGCTCTTATGTCTACCAAGTCCCTTTTCAGCAGCACTTTCTGATGACAAACCTTTTTCAAGAGCATTTTTCACACGTCTCTCAAGCATTGTTTGCGGTACTTTGAAATTTGCAGAAGCATGCCTGTATCCCATCTTTCCATTAAGAACCGCCTGAACAGCTCCAATCATGCTCTTGTTAGACCAGCTTTATCTGTCTGTTTTCCTTTTGTAGCGCCACATATCAAGATCTGAAAATAAACAGGATGGTTGGTTTGTTTTCTGGAGAAAGACCACTAAAAATTAAGCCTACTCGAGCCCTACACGAAAAACGACAAGTAGCCTACCTAGTCTGTCAAGATGTTTGAACTTTGTTTATACTTTAACATAGCTAAAAATAAAGTTAACTGAGTCAATAATCTAAAGACTAGGCCTACAATATCATGAATATAAAATAAGTCTGTCATATTGTGTTTTTGAGCGTCAAATAAGTTCGTAACTACTCCCTCCCTTCAACAGAAGGTAGAAAACTCAAAAATACCATTAAAAATATCCCGAAAAATACAAATAAATTTGCTGTGTAAAAGAGTTACATTCATGCTTTTTGTCATCCAAAATGGGGACGTCCCCATTTTGAGCTACCTGAAATGTCCCCGTTTTGCCAGACAATGCAACTGTACAAAACACATGGATTAAAACAGATTTGAGGTTGAGTAACCATTCAAATAAAATATGTAAAATGATGTTTAACATACAATGGATTTAGTAGTATGCTTACCTAGTTCAGTTTTACAACCAATTTTGCTCTAAATGAAGTGAAAATACAGTTATAAATTGTAAAATATAACCCCAAAAAACTTCAACTTCACTTAAATCAACACTGTTTGCCTATATTACAATGACAACAAACTCAGAATGCCGTAATGGATGCCAGGTTCAACAGTATACATATCATTGGCACTGTAGGCAGCCCCTTTCAACTGAAACCACTACGTCCCCATTTGACCCAACGTCCCTGTTTTTGACAACTTTCCCCTAGTAAAGCCACCTCTGGCAGCTATACAAGCCGAAACATGATGTAGAATCAATTCAATTAGGTCACTTATGACCCCCTGCAGAAGATCATGCCATAATCTTTGCAACTGTGTCGTTAATTTCGCTGTATCCCGGGTTGGCTGCAGTTACCTTCTCAGCACGTCCAGACATGCTTTATTGGCAAAAGGTCTGGTAACCTGGCAGGCCATGGGAGTACATCATATCCCTGAAGACAATGTTAAGAGAGTCGCACAGTATGTGGACGAGCATTGTCCTGCTGATAAATGGCACCTGGGCAACTTGAAGGCATAGGCAGAACAATTGGCATTGAAATGCTGTCCACGTATCTGCGAGCTGTCAAAGTGCCTTGGAGAATAACTAGAGGTGATTGTGTGTCCCAAGAAATCGCTCTCCACACTCACACCTTATGAAATGGCTGTATGCCACTCGACAACAAATGCTGGATCGGAGCGCTGGCCGGTGCGCCTCCACTCACTTGTACGGTGATCATCAGAACTGAGACTGAATCGGGATTCATCACTGAAGATCAAACGCCTCCAGTCTGTTGCACTCCAAGCTGCCCAGGGCCGGCAAAAATCCAGTCAACACTGCCTGTGATGTGGGGTCAGTGGCAAGCATCTTAATGGACGTCAGCTCCTTAAGCCAACTTCGGCTAGTCATCTCCTAATGGTTTCCCTTGATATCACCGGATGCTTGGAAGGAGGTAAGTGGCGTTGAATCGATGCTAGCGACGTTTTCGGTGCTGACATGGCCGCTCTTCTGATTGTGTTGGGCTTATAAGCCTTTATTTAGTATCTTGGAGTACTTTTAATTTAATTTCAAATGTTTAAGTGTATTTTTGAAACTTACCTCCGTTACATTTTGCCACTCCGCTTCCCATGTCCCAGCGGCGAATAAGTGAAATTGATTCGGGCATGATCGTGCAACGTCGGAATCATCCTATGACGTAACACCCGATGGTTGAGATGTTTTTGACTACTCTGAGCCGAAAGAACGAATAGAAAGATTGTTAAATCACTCAATCAGGAATAGTTGAGATGTATATCTTCAATGCAAAGTAGGGTGTGTCATGGGATGACGTATAGTGGTCATGAAACATATAAATAGGTTGTTCAAAATATTTTCAGTGCTTGATTACTCATATTTACTTCCCATATTGGCATCTTGCCATTTTTGTTGACCAATTACGGATTGGTCTTTGCCGTGTAGGGTTGTCGTTGATGGAAGTTACGGCGTGCTCGAGTTGTTGTTGAAGTAAAATTTTTGGATTTATGCAGGGAATGAAATAAGTTTTATTCTGTGTTTAATGTTGTTTACGAGATTTAAATTACTCACTTAATGTGGTTTAAAATGTCACCATTGCGTAAGATTTTGCAGACGTTGACAGATATAAGTAGCTGACAGTAACTAGGCCTAAGTCATAAATATGACCAGTATTCCTACCAACTAACCGGTGCTTCTACGATGGAATTGAAACCTTCCTCTGTATGAATCATCGATGAACAACGGTGTGGTGTTCCTAGTCAAATTTCCTGGTGATACTGACGAGATCTTCCGAGGTTCCTAGTCATATTCCGGTGTGTGATCTAATCGTTGTTTCTGTGGATGGGGGAAATTCTTCTCAACCCAAGCAAGCCTATCGGTTGATGAATGGTGGGACTGTTAGCTGGATTGTCAACACTGTTGGTTTATGCTATTGATGCTGTGTTCAATAAGTCTTCGGCGCAGTGGACATGCGTATTTGGCACAGGAAGGTGACATTTTACAATTTCTTTAATACATTTCATGTTTTTCAAATATTTTGTTTGTCTAACGAGTCAACTATGAAATTTCTGTGATAATTGGGGGTTTACAGTCTAAATTATTTGGGTCTTTAACTAAATTTTTTCATAATGTAAACTGTGATATTTTCTGAATAAATGTTATTTATTTAAACTATTTGAGTATGCTTTATTTCTTACTGGCAGACTACACGGTTTTTTGATCCTCGCATTCATTTGTGTTCCTGGAATGCCCTGACCCTCCGAGACAGTAGACCTCCCTTCCGTGATCCACTGTTCCCAACACCGAGCAATTACCTTATCATTCCGACCGAGGGTGGCGGACAATACTCCTGTTTGACCAACCTGCTTCTCTTAGGCCTATTATACGGCCCCTATCAAACTCCGTCGGCGTTCATACTGCCACCGACTATGTCTTAGAGGCATCTTAAGTCACAATACAGCCTACCAAAGTCAACAGATTCGATTGAATAGCCCTACAGCACAAGTGCTTATTCTTTTTAACTCTCCCACCTGTGCAACTCACATGCTCATAGCACACATAGCCTTGTTTCATTGGCACTGAAATTATAATCATTTGCATATCGGCTATCAAACTGCATTTGTACTGAGTTTCATGATTGTGGCTCGAATTCTTCTAGGTGTGTATATATATATATATATATATATATATATATATATACAGCCTGAGTAAAAACTTTAAGGCCAGTACATTTTTTTGTGAAAACTAGAAAATAAAACTAAATTGATTTTAATACTATGGTATTATTAATTATTAATGTTCATTTGCAAGAAATAACACAACAGACAGGATTTGTAAAGTATGCAATTACCAGAAAAACAGTTCTATATTCATAGTTAGTATTTTAGCTTGAGTAAAATCTTTAAGGACACTAGTTTTTTTTTTAAACTATAGGCTTATATACTGGAATAAATATCACCGCAATTAACAAGATTATGGAAACCCTTCAACTCGTAGTTTTGTCCTTAATTTCTTCAAAGTTTTGGTTTTCTTTGTGAAGATATCGAAAGGTAGGAAGTTAACTGTTCATGCAAGAGAGCATATTGAATTTTTTTCTTTAGCGGGGATGATTAGGCGTACTATTGCGAAAAAAATTGGAAGATTTAAGATTGAAGTCAAAAACTTTTTTTAATTGAAACACAGTTATGGTAAGAAAAAGAACGGGAAAAGACCTAAAGCTTTGTCTTCGCGTGATGGAGGAAGAGTTTGCTAACTTTTCTCATCTGAAAAGTACTCAATCAGGAAACTTATTCAAAAATTATGTTTGAATGTTTGTCAAAAACGATGCATAACGCAATTAGAAGGAGTGAAGGTTTTATTTATGCAGTAGCCTAAGCCTCAGTTACTAATCAGACACAACATAGGGCATTTAAACTTGAATCAGGAAATCAAGACATCGGGTAACCAATGGCTACAAATAATTTTTTTGACGAAAAGAAGTGGAATTTGGATGGACCAGACAGATGGAAGCACTATTGGCAGGATTTACGAAAAGAAAAGGATATATTCTCCTAGCGCCAATTAGATGGAGGCTCTAGCATGACTTGAGATGGCTTTTATTACAATGGTGTGGGCTCAGTTATGTTTGTTTCATGTAAAATAAATTCACAAGCATATCAAGATGTCCTCACAAGTCATCTTTTACCAAATGCTGAATTTATTGCTGAGAAAATTTGAAATATCAGCAAAACAATGCACCCATCCATTAGAGTAACAGTGAAAAAAAAAAATGGTTCCAAGTCAACAATGTTAAAACTATGAAATGACCAATTAAGTTTTCAGATCTTAGCCCAATAGAGAGCTTATGGGGTGACTTAGCAAGATCAGTTTATGCAAATGAGAGACAAAATACTTCATCAAACAGAGTTGAAATTTACTATCGATGATGAATGGCATAAAATAGACCCCGAACGTTATCAAAAGTAGTTTTATCCATGAAAACAAAAATATTTAAAACAATTTGAAGAAATGCCTTCCAAACAAGCTTAAAAATGTTTTTATTTTTGTCTTCATATGCTTTTCTCTTTGTTGGCCTTAAAGATTTTACTCAGGCTCAAATATTGATCGGTAATATTTTCTAATATGGAAATACTTACAAATGAAATTTTTCGACTTTTTTACTTGTATTTAAGGTTAATAATTGTCACTCAAATGATTTTTTGATAATAAGTTTAAGATGTGTCCAATTTCTTAAAGCTTACTGGCCTTAAAGTTTTTACTCAGACTGTATATATTTGCAACAGAGTGACAAAATAATGTTATATATTTGACAAAATAAAGTATTCATATTTATTTTGAAGTTTGGTCATAATATTTTCATTAGCATTAAAATTATAATGTATTATATGTGTTCAAGTTATTTCTTGTCACCCTGTAGTATATATACTCACTAATTCCAATCCAAGTCCCCCAAAAGGTTGTTGGGCCTCTAGTTTCCAACTAGGCTGACATGACTTCTCATTGGCTCTGCATTCTAAAAAAAATTCGACCAAGAATGCATTTAAGATTTTAGAAAACTTCAACTTTTTCTCACATGGTTTTGGCTTATATCTCAGTTTTTGACCAAATCTCAACAAAGGTATGGTAAGATTGACAATGTACATAAGCTACATTGTAATGGATTTAAAATACAATACTGAATGGTGGGTAAGGTATGAACATTTAATTAAATTAATTCTTAACTGTTCCTGAATAAAATTTAGACATTTTTTATAGTTTCCCAGTCAGCTGTAAAGCACAACTTATGAGAAAATCCCAATCAAACATCATTAAATGTTAAAAAAAAGGTTTATAATTGTATAATTGACACAGTGTATTGTATTTCATTCACTTAGAGTCAAAATGTGAGGGGTAAAGGACTGTCCATAATGTTTAGTTTTTGTACTTCATCGACCACCTGCTTTCTTCAATGCTCTGCTCAAGACTCAAATTTGAATTTCATTGATTATCTTTAAATGGACTGAGATGTCATTTGTTTTACCAAAAAAAAAAAAAAAAAAGCCTACTCTCACCATGTATGAAGAATGGGGAAAAAAATCAAGCCATTAGTTTATCAAAAATTGGTCAAGAAAAAACTCAGGTGAAGAAATGCTTTATAACAAAAAAACTGACACTGTGTTAGTAATCATTCACTTCAACTAAAGTAAATTCAACTAAAATGTATCTTTCCACATAAGTTACATTTATGAAGTTTAAAGCGTTTATGTGATTTAGTTTTTCTAGTTCATATACATCATATTTGTAACTGTTACTTAGTTCAGCATGAATTCAGATTAGCTTTTGATTTATTAAAATACAGCTTTTGAAAGTCCATTATTATCCATTTACTTTCCAAGACTTGCAGAAATACTACTAAGTAAATCCTCAATATCTGAATTTTCAGGGTATCCAACTGGATTTTGTCACTGCAAGTAGCCTTATAGTTCATTATGAAATTATGAGATGAAAATTGCTATATATCATGCATGTACAGGTAAAAATTCTTCATTTTAATGCTTATCTTGTCCAGCATTCAGTCTTCATTTGTACACTCTATTTAAAAAAATTGATGCAACAAGAAGCAATCATCTGATTGCTTTGAAATTTTGTATGCTTGAGTGTTTTGACCAGATATGCAAATGATTAAAATTTGGTGTCCAATGAATGAATAGTTTGATCTCCAGCGCATCAAAACTGCGCATCCAGCAAATGTATATTGTTGCGTGTTCAGTGCAACTTCAAACTTTCTTTGAATGTTGACACAGTTCTTGAGAAAACACAGGAGATTTATTTACAACTATGTACAAAAAATATCGTTAGCAACTGCTAAATTAACCATAGCAATTAGGCCAATATCAATTAACACCGTAAAACTCAACGGTTACACACATATTTACATCCAAATATGCGAAAACAGCGTAAAGGCTGGTACACACAATAACAGAGCTAACGGCTCAGACAGTTTAAAAAGCAAAAACTGACTCTCCCACTCTAATGCCACACGGCTTTTATACTGCTTTGGAAAGTTCGACAAAATTCGAAATGCTTTTCGTATTTTCTTTTTATTTCATTCACAAATCTTATCAAATCTTACGGTCCCAATGGGGCGACCGTATACTTCAGACGAATGTCAGGGAGTTGTATGCACATTAAAAGAAGCTATTTACAGGTTACGTTACTAAGGTAATTTTAGATGAAAAATAATGGAATAAACGCCTAATTTAGCCAGATTACAACAAATTAATCACAAAAATAATTACCACTTACAGAATTTGTAACAATATAAAGAGCAGTTCTTCAACAGTTGTGAAAACTTTCAGTTTGATTGCGATTAGTGGCGGATGGGACAGCATGAACCGGCCTTTGCATATACAGACTTGCCGGCTTTTTAAGAGTTGCTCTTTGAAGAGGAGACGCCCCTCCCCCCTCTCTAGTTTTTTCAAATATAAAAGAAATAATGGATCTAGCTTCTAGTTTTAGGAGGGAGTCATCACTAGAGTCTAATGATTCAAATTAGGGGAATTGCATTTTACGAATGTGGAAAAGAAGAATTAGTGATATGAACACTTGCATAGTAAAAAGTTAAATATTCATGCAGATAATAGGGGATTTGGGGAAACTTTTCAAAATTATAGCTCCAAAAATGCACTGTTCAACTATTTTTAAATGATCTTGAACAATGTTTGCCGGGGGGGGGGATTGGAGAATTCCTCAAAAATGTTTTCGAAATTAGAGTCTTAAAAACTCATGTAAAAACTACCTTTGGGAACACTAGGAGAAGGGGTGTGTCGAGTGGTTTGAAGGCGAGGGTGTTTCGTATTTCATTGAAGACTAATGATGTAAGCACATAGATATTTTATTACTGGACTGAGTTACAGCACACAAGTACACCAACGCGAGAATCACAACAGCATAGCTACACACTCAGATAGCGTTAGCATACATCAACACAGAACGGAGCGCCATCTAGTGGCCAAAGCTCCCGCGACATCCCTCCGACGAAGTTCGGAAAAAGGGATTTAAAGATATAAACCTTCTGATGGTTTGACAACCCTACCAGAACGAGTTTTTTTATGGGTAATAGTCTTTGGTGTAGGACAGTCCTGAATTGGAGGAGTCTCTGGAAACAGTTTCTAGCGCCTCTGGTACAGCCTTGGGAACATTGATTGTTTTCTTGGTCTCTTCTAGTTCCAGCATCGGAATTAGGTGTTGGAGATTTTGACGAATCTCACCTCTGGGAATCAGGACGTTGTAGGATTTTGGTGTCTTTGCTGGAGAAGCAATGATTCCCACTGTTTTGGAGTCTGGAATCCTAACTTTCTCACCTGTGCTTAGAGGACGCAATTCGTAAGCAGCATGTTTTCGATCAAAAGCCGCTTTTCTTTATAAGAAATGTCTTTTTGTAAATGTTATTTCCCGTTTAGCCATTTTGGACGTAATTGTTTTGGGTGAACTGGAAGTCGAGTTCGGAGCGATCGGCCCATACATAGTTGAGCAGGGCTACTTCCTGTTGGCAACAATGTGATACGATAGATTAGTAGAGCAATGTTGAAATCTGAGGACTTTTCCAGTAAGTTTTTCATCGTCTGCACCATTGGCTCTGCTTCGGCGTTTGCTTGCAGATAGTGGGGACTACTCGTTTCATGCTTAAAGCCATAGTCAGCAGCAATGAATTCTGATGATGAATACTGTGGACCATTGTCGCTAATCACAAGGTCAGGTACGCCATGTCTGGCGAATATGGGTTTGATACTGTCTATGGTTGCTGAAGAAGTCAAGCTTTGCAATTCACAAACTTCTGGGTATCTTGAGTAATAGTCTGTGATTAATAGAAAGTGTTTACCTCTAACTTCAAAAAGGTCTGTAGTTAGCTTCTCCCAAGGTCGAGTTGGAGGAGTAGATGGAATTAAATGCTCTTTATTTTGAATTCTTGTTTTGACACAGATCGGACAGCAAGTTACTATTTGTTTTATTTGTTGAGAGATACCGGGCCACCATACCGACTCTGTAGCTCTGGATCTATATTTGTTTATGCCTAAGTGTCCATCATGGATTCGGCGTAATATATCTTTCTGTAATTTTTTTGGAATCACCAGCCTAGGTACCTTTTAGTAGTAGTCCGTCAGAAAATTCTTCCAGTATGGACCCGCTTCAAATGGCATGTTGCCGTGTTCTGGCCACTCCTCTTGGCAAAATATGATAATCAGAGATAAAGAGCTATCCTTCAGAAGTTCTTCTTTTATTTCTTGTAATTTCTTCGAAGAAGCAGGGATAGTTTTTACAATATAATTAACATAGGCTTGTACTTCCCTGTCCGACAGCTCATCGTGATTCATTTTATGTGTTTCTGGGGATCTTGATAATGTATTGGCAGTTGCAATTAAGTCACCTGGAACGTACAATATATTGTAATCAAAACGCATCAATCTGATTCTGAAACGTTGAATACATGGTGGCAGTCTTCGATTTTCATCTTGCCTAAAAGAGGGACTAGAGGCTTATGATCAGTCTCTGAGGTGAACTGAAGTCCTATCAAGTATTGTTGAAATCGTTCTGCTGCCCAGGTCACAGCCAAATCTTCCTTTACGATTTGCGAATAACGCTTTTCTGTGTCATTTAAAGATCTTGAAGCGTACGAAACTGCTCTTAACTCGTCATTGGGTTGTTTTTGGAGCAAGACACAGCCTAAACCAAAGGATGAAGCATCAGCCGATAAAGTAGTTTCATATTCAGGATGATATTTTGTTAAGCAGACTGACGAAATAATTATTTTTTTTATTTCTTCCAGTGCTTCTGATTGAGGAGTATTCCATTGAAATTCACCATTTTTATTGAAGAGTGAACTTAAAGGCTCAGTTAATGATGATAAATGAGGGATGAATCTAGCAACGTGATTTACCATTCCTAGAATTCTTCAAACACCGGATATATCACTTAGAGCACTAAGATTCTCTATTGCACTAATTTTCGCAGGATCAGGTTGAATACCATCTTTATCGATGACATGCCCTAGAAATTTTGCACTAATGCATGAAAATACACATTTAGGTAGATTGAGAGTGACTCCAGATTTGAATAATTTTGTTAAAACTTTTTCCAAACTTCTTCCCTTTGAAATTTTTAATTCTAAAAGTGCAAGTTTAGACTATCTTTGGAATTAAAAAAAAATGATCTTATTTATTAATTAAGAATTATCTTATCGGCCTGACACACAGAAAATCATCTTAGTACTTATGCCATGAGTTATTGTTTTTTATATCTTAATTTTGCAACCTTTGCTTTTCTTGCAGTGATTTTCTTATAAATCGTTGAGAAACGTACCAAATTATTATTTTTTTTTTTACTGCTCAATAAAAAAATTCAACATGGCCCAAACAGAGGCAGCCCACTGGGCCCATCCGCCCCTGATTGTGATTCAGATTACCTTTCAACAACTTAAAAATGCCTCGCTGCATGGTTCGTGCTCATTACGAGCAACTATCAGAATTTAAAAGAAGCCATATCATTGGATTAAAAGAGGCGGGTTGGTCAAATCGAAGAATCGCTCGTCATTTGAGTCGAAGTAATGCGGTGTTTCGAAGATACTGGCAAGGATGGGTGGAAAATGGCAGAGTTCAGCATCGGGATGGTAACGATCAACCTAGGGTCATAACAGATGGTGATGACAGAGTGATTGTCGGATCAGCTGTCACAGCACTTTCTTTATCTCTGTGAACTATCAGATGTTCAACCCAAACGCCAGTGTCCATCATGCCCATTTACAGACAGTTGGGACAATGAAATCTACGCTTGCGCTGACCGTTAAGCTACCTGCCACTGACGACTACACACTACCGAGCCAGATTACAGTAGTACATGGTTTGATCAGGTTGGAATGGTCCCGAATGGGGACATATAGTCTTTAGGGACAAATCCCACTTCAAACTGTGTCATGACGTTCATCGAAGACGTGTTTGGAAACACCCAGGGCAGAGGAGAGATCCTGGTTTCACTTTTGCACGCCCACCACTCTGGCTCTCAACAAGGCATTATGGTTTGGGGTGCCATTTCCTTTGATAACTGGACCTCTTTGGTCGCAATTAGAGGTACACTTACTGCACATTGGTACTTCGACGACATCCTAAGACCAGTTTTGTTGCCGTTCCTTTTGCAATACCCTCAGCTGATTTTCAGCTAGACAATGCCAGATAACATACGGCACGTGTTGCTATGAACTGTCTGCAAGCTTGTCAACTCTTCTGTGCCCTGCCAGATTGCAATCTCTCCCATCGAGCATCTCTGGGATATGATGGGATGGTGATTGCATCTGGCAAGGAATGTTGATAACCTTCTCCGACAATTGGAGTGAATTTGGCGGGAAATACCACAGGACACTCCCCTCCCCCGGGAGCTTTATCGGTATTTGCCATGCTGTGCTTCAGCTTGTATCCAGGCTAGAGGTGGGTCAATACCTTATTGAACTTGTTACTGTAACTTTGACATAAATCATTCAACTGTTCTGAAAATTTAATCATTTACTATTCAAAAGATACAAAAATGCAAAAGTGACGACCAGCAACAAACTCTGGGCCCAGCTAGACTAGTCCTAGCCAATTTACAATCCCCAGTGAAGATCAATGGCCCTCTTAAAACTATCTACTCCCTTGCTCATTACCACCTCTTCCGATGAGCTGTTCCAAGGTTCCACTACCCTGCTAAAATAATTTTTCCTAACATCCATGTTAGCCTGAGATTTAAATAGCTTAAAATAATGACCCCTTGTCCTGTTTTCAGTGCTAAACTTTAGCCCCGTAACATCTTTGGTTTTAATAAATTGAAACAGCTGAATCATGTCCCCTCGGTCTCTTCTTTGCTCAAGACTGTACATTTTTAGCCTTCTAAGCCTGGAATCATAGTCTAAATGAGAAAGGCCACTTATTAGCCTTGTAGCCCGTCTTTGAACCCTTTCCAATACATTGTCTTTCTAACGATAAGGAGACCAAAACTGAACAGCATACTCCAAATGAGCTCTTACCAAACTTCTATATAAGGGCAGAAGAACTTCTTTAGATTTGTTTAAAATAGATCTATTGATAAACCCAAGCATCTTATTGGCCTTGTTACTAGCAATGCTGCACTGTTGGCTAAACTTTAAATCCTGACTTATTAAGATCCCCAGATCAGTAACTTTGTCTGCCTGACTAATGACTGAACCTTGCAAATAATAACTTGTACACTTATTTCCATGCCTTAAATGTAGCACTTGGCATTTCCCAACATTAACAGCCATACCCCATTTATCAGCCCACTCCGTAATATGATCTAGATCCTCTTGCAGCTGTTTTGCTTGTTCTTCATTTTCTACAGTCCCCATAACTTTGACATCATCAGCAAAACAATTCATGTTCCCAGAAATATTTTTGTGAATATCGTTCATAAAAACAATGAACAAAACAGGCCCTAACACTGATCCTTGAGGAACCCCGCCTAAAACCTCACTCCAATTAGAATAATTTCCCCTTACAACTACCCTTTGTTTCCTTCCGGTCCGCCAGTTTTTTACCCAAATGAAAGTTTTTCCTCCTATTCCTATATCGGCTAATTTGCTAAGTAGAGCAACATGCGGTACCTTATCAAAAGCTTTTTGAAAATCATTGTAAACAACATCTACAGGCTTGTTATTGTCCAAAGCCATGGTAACTTTGTCATAGAAATGTAATAAATTAGTTGCACAAGATTTACCTTTCCTGAAACCATATTGAAAACTAGTCAATAGATTATTAGTCTCTAGAAAATTTACTATCTTAATTTTTATCCATGTTTCAAAAACTCTGCGAACCACCGAAGTTAGACTCACAGGTCTATAATTTCCCGCACTCCCTTTAGACCCTTTCTTGAAGAGCGGTGTAATGTTAGCCAGTTTCCAGTCCTCTGGCACTGTCCCCGAGTTATAAAAAGCATTGAAAATATTTACAATTACATCTGCTAATTCCTCCGCACATTCAACTAAAATTTTTGGATAAATATTGTCTGGTCCCGGAGCCTTAGTCTCTTTAATTTTTTTCAAAGGAAGTAAAACGTCATCCCTAGAAAATACAAAGTCCTCAAGGTGTACTATAGCTTGTGTCTTGTTGGTGTCAACTGTTGAGATACAGTTATCATTAAAAACACTCGAAAAAAAGTTATTAAGAACATTAGCAATATCACTCTCGTCCTGAATTAAAATTCCGTGCTCATCAACCAGTGGCCCAATATGACTATTTCGATATTTCCCGGAATTAGCGTATGCAAAAAACCTCTTGGGATTTCTGTTTATGTTATCTGTCAGTCTCTGCTCCAAATCTCTTTTCTGAATCTGTACCAAATACTTAAATTTACGCCTTGCCTTACAATACTGGAGCCTATTTGCACTGTGACCAGTTTCTCTAAACCTATGAAAAGCAGCTTGCTTGTAATTTAGAGCATCTTTAGTTTCCCTGGAGAACCACATTGGCCAAACTTTAGTGTTGACACCCTTTCTCCTAAAGGAAACATAATCCCGAACCGTATTCGCTAGATTTTCCTTAAACTCAGCCCACTGAAGATTCACATCACTATTGTCCAATGCAAAAGAAAAAACTACTTTCAAACTCTGCCTAAGTGCCACAAAATCAGTTTTTCTAAAAGTGAGCACAAACCTAAAATTCTCTACTTTGTGCATATCAAATTTAATCCCAAACCTAATACTTTTGTGGTCATTATCTCCAATGTGTTCCCCTACACATAACCCCTGAACAGAACCTTCCATATCACAGAAAACTAGATCCAAAATCCAAGTCCTGTCGAGTACCCTGAGTTACAATTTGATCTAAAAAACAGTCACCAATTATTTTCAAAAATTCCGCTTCTCTGCTATTACTAGGGTAAAAATTATTCCAATCAATTTCTGGAAAATTAAAATCTCCCATTATAATGACTGACCCCTTGCTTGAAATGTCACTAATAATACTAAACATCTGTTCATCTTGACCCTGGCTTAAGTTGGGTGGTCTATAAATGTTCCCTAAAAGTAGTTTTTTACCCTGATTGCTCATCAACTCCAGCCAAATCATATCAATCTCGTTAGATTTATCATTAATTACCAATTCTCTGCAAGTTAAAGTGTCTGACATAAAATAAAACCCCACCACCTCTTTTACCTACTCTATCTTATCTAAACATTATACCCAGCAATAGATAATAAATCATCATCACTTTCGGTAGCCCATGTCTCGGTAACTCCAATAATATCCAACCTCTCGTCTATTATTATGCTTTTCAATTCTTCCATCTTGTTCCTAATACTACGAGCATTTGTATAAAAAACCTTAAGTAAGCCCATCTTACTTTTATTTAATGCTGCACGATTATTTGAATCCCAACTGTTAAAATCTTTTCTCTTATTAGCCACCCTATTTCCGTTTCTACTAAAATCCCAATAGTTAGTACCCATTCGAATTCTGCTCCTTAAAGCATGCCCCCCATTCCAACTTAGTTTTTTGATTCTGAATCCTCTAAAACCAAACCACTAACCATTTTGACCCCTGTAGAGCTCAGATGCAGGCCATCCCTAGCAATCCAATCCCGTTTATAATGACTCCATACATCAATAAACCTGATACTACGCTTAACGCAAATATCCTTGAATACCAGGTTCTTACACCTAGCCTGTTGGTTTAACCTATTTCTATGCACTCCATATCTGGGAAGCAAACCAACCACTTGGACATTTGCCGAACAGTTGGTTGCTTTGTCCAACAGGGAATTCCATTCCATAGTAAACTCATTGTTGTTACTATGGCCTACATTGTTAGTTCCCACCCACAAAGTAACTACCTCCTCTTTATTAAATACCCCCTTCTATTCAGTAACCCTATTTACATCTCTCACCCGAGCCCCTGACAAACAACATCTAGCCACCTTACGTTTAACTCTGCCTATTAAGTTTCCCACCTCACGCACCATTGAATCACCCGAAATTATACCCTTTGTTTCCCAGTCTGTCGCCTCAGCAATAACTTTCGCCTTTACCTTTGGAATATTCCCACTGTCTAACACACAGCTAATGCTCACCTCCTTTTTACTAACTTCCCCCTTTCCCTCTGGAGTGTTTACCCCATCTACACTCCTACAGCCTAATGCTAACTCACCCTCCAAAGTAAGCATCCTAACTCTGATTTCTGAGAGTTAAACACACTTAGTGCAAATGAAATCCTTCTCTGACTCATCCTTCCCCTTAAACAAGCAGAACATCTGACATAGGTCACAAGAAATCCACTTGTCCCCGTTACCACTTTTAACCTCCTTCATTATGCATATCACTCCCATTCTAGCTCAAAATGGTACACTTAAAAAGTCAATACAAAAATACAAAATTGAAGAATTAATGCTAATTATTAGAATTAGAGAGCATTGGAAGTAAAAGGTACAAATATTACTAAATCCTAAGACAAGCAGTAAATTAAAATAAACAAGTTACACACTTAACAGAGCACTCAGGCTTAACAACAAGAAATCAGCACAATTTAGGCTTAGCTACAAAGAATAGAAAAACACTTTAAGAAAGCAAAAAAAATCAAAAATAAGACTTAAAAGCACAAAAATAGACTTAAAAGCAAAAAATTGTATGCATTGTCTTCCTATCCACCAATTTTCGTCTCAATCGGATCACTCCTTCTTGGTGCGTCAATTTTTTTGTTATAGAATATTTCAATGCAATGTTTTTTTTGTAGAGTGTCTATTCTTCTACAAATTTGGTGAAATTTGGCTGAAAACTGCATGTTTTAAACTAAAATGTCAAAGATATGGGCATTAAGAACATTTAAATATTTATGAATGTACATATTTTTCGGGAAATGCATATATAAGAAGAAAATATTGCATGCAGTTAGTACAGTCGAGTATCAGTTATCTGCAATTAATTGACTAGCAGATAATAGGTAGGGTTACATTATTGAAGAAATAAAGTATTCTAACAAACTTATACAAATAAATTGATGGAATTTATTTTAATTGTTCATTATCAATTCAATCCATTGCGGGAATTCTCCCAGTCAAATGCTTACTAAGAAGAGATCACATGCACTCATTGATGTGCACAAGGTATCGTCACGCTTCAGGGTCCCTTCTGCCTACCACTATTTATAGTTTAACTGGTTGGATGGGATCCTAAAGAAAACTTTTTTTTGATCCTGACCAAAAGCTGAGCAATCCCTGGTCCAGTACCCACACAGGTATTGATTCACTTGGCAGTCTTTGTGACCACAACATATTTAGTGAGCCCCAGTCACCATTAACGAGCACGGAGGACCTCGACTGACTGGAATGAAACCCGGTATCCTTCAGTTATGAGTCGACACCATACAAATTAGGCCACCATGGCACCTCATAAGCTATCGGCTGACATATAGTCGGAGTTTCTTTCAGACCCCTTGTTCGGGGGGGGGGGGGCAGGGCCCTTTTAAGAGATTGGAAGGGTCAAGGGCATATTTAAGGAGTGGGTCATGCACCCCCCCCCCCCCAAGAAATAAATTCAAAATTACCAACTCTGAATAATTTTATAACTTCAATTTGTGAACTTACCTTCTTGTTTGGCTTGCTCACCCATCCTGAAATAAATACCTGTATGCGTCCACAGGCTGGACGATATGAGTTTTAAAACACTCCCGGTTCATTATAGCATTCCTATAAAAATGTAACAGATCAAAAGGCTGACAGTACTGCAATATTATGAAAAACACAAATTTTTATTGGAAAATACGAAAAAAAAGTAATGAAAACATTTCTTAATCATTAAAATATACAAAGTCACTCCAATCGAGAAACATATCAAGTTTCATATTGACGGTCCTCCATCACACAGCAAATACATAAGAAACTTTTAAATTAATAAAACATGCAACAAATTATAAATATCATGTAATAAAATCTATTCAAAATTAAGTACATTTGAGAAACAAATGTTCGTTGAATTGTTCCTTGTAAAGTCGAATTTTGTTTCATTAATTTGTCTTAGAATTCCTATGACTTACGGTAACATGTAACAAAATAAAAATTTCAAATAGTTAAGAAAAATAACTCTCACTAAGTTTCTCAGGTAAAAAGGACAAGGAAAATGATTCGAGTCCAGATTGTGTACACTAAAAAATCATTGAAAAATTCATGCATATATATGCACTAAAAATACGTAAAATATTCACTAAAAGCTAAAAAATATGTACAAAAAAATGAAACAAAAAATTTGCTCTTTTTTTTTTTTTTTTAAATTTACGTAAAGAAAGAAGTGAAGAAAATCTAGTGAAAAACGCAGTAATATGTATTTTAAAAAAAAACTTTCTGTTTTTATGCATTAATATGCACTAAATGTCAAAAGGGGCCAAAATTAGCGATTACATATGTACACATGCGAAAGCGGTTTTGTAATGTTTGCAAAAATAAATAACTAATCAAATAAATAAATAAAACTAAAGTAAAACAAACTTTTTAAAAATTGAAATATTTTAAATTTTTTGAATTGAAAAAATAGGTAATATTACTAAATTTGAACATAAGTTATTAATTGTCCAATGACGCATGAGAATCTTCCAAAGAGTTATTCTTTTACTTAAAATCTAAAAAAAAATTATGAGGGTAATGTAATGGGACCCCAAATTAGTCTCAATTTATCGTTTCAATATTTCAATAGCATCGTAAACAGACGCATATGTAAGGACTATATTTTTTTAGTAGATACAGATTTTTCTATAAAAAATCATATTATGTATCTAAGTTTATTATTTTTTTTAACAACTTCATTAAAATTAGTTTTGATAAAGCTGTCAAGCTAAGAAAACTTTGAGAATGATTTCTAGACACCCTTGAAAATTAAATATTGGAGATCATTCTTTTATACAATTTTTAAAACGAACAGTACAATATTATCACGAGTGATTATTGTAAATAAATTTTTAAACTAAGGACAAAAATGTATTGAAAAACAAAAATGTCCCTCAAAATAATTTATTTTTGACTTGGATTGCAAAGATGATCGCTTAATACAGTAAAGATTTCTATTGGGAAACTTTAACAAATATCCGGCTCCCAACTTGAATAAGTTCATACATTAAAAGGCTTTGAGTTCTAGAATAATTATGAAATAAATCTGATCTTCTCTCAGAAAAAATCCGCATAGATTTTTAAAAGTTTTCTAATTGGCTAAAAGTCTTGTCTTCCTGAAAACTGTGGAATGACATAAAAGAAGGGAGGAGGGGAGGTAGTAAACAAAGCCGAATTTTAAGACATTTCTTTCGAAAAGAAGATGTTGTTGACACCATGTAATTTTTCATATAAAAGACAAACATAGGCATTCCCATTACAGCCCGCCACAGATAACTCAAAGCCCACTATCCCTTCCCCTCCATTCAATGCTCCTCATCCTGGAAACTTAATTTTCAACAAGATGTGCCATGAGTGCCAACAGAGTACATGTCCTAAGGTTCCGATACGAACCTTAGGCCGATCCCTCCCCCCCCACACCCTGATAATAAAGTAAAAATTTATTTTTATAATTTCCTTTTTTAGCTCAGAAAAAGAAGAAAAAAGCATGAAAGAAGGCTTAATGCATCTTAAAAATATCTTGAAAAACAAAAAAAAGTCAAAAATAAATAAAATAATTAAGTAAATATCGAAAAATTAAAAATTGGAAAGTAGGGTATTGAGATGGGGGAAAATGTCTGTCGATCTGTCTGTCCCCCCTAATAACTTTTGAGTGAATAGTCCGATTTGAACAATTTTTTTTGTTCAAAAGATCTCAGCAAGCATACCTCATTCCTATATTTCATTTTTTGGTTCGAGCTATTGTTTGTTCAATTTTGAACAGTTCAAAAAAACTTAACATTAGCACCTACGGGGAAGTTCAAGGCAATTCCAAACTGTGACGCGATTCTGCTTCAAACAAACTTCGTAGGAAAAGGCTTTTGATGAAAAACTTCTATATAAAATATCTTTTTGATTTTAACAATTTTCTGTTCAATTTTGAACAGTTCAAATTCCTTAACATTAGCGCCTACGGGGAAACTGAAAGTCAATGTAGATTTCGTACTTGAAGGCGGATTTACATCAAACAAATTTTGTTGAAAATAGCACTTGACGCCAAACTTCAGACTCCGACTCCTAGAATTTAGGGACACCTGACTCCGACTCCTGTGCCCGACACTTAATCAGACTCTGACTCCCCGACTTCGACTCTGACTTCGTAGCTTTGGCAGAAATTTATACATGGAGGACAAATAACTGACTCCGATTCTTGGATGTTCGAATCGGACTAATTTATCTCAAAATCATATTGGCTCCGACTCCGCAGCTATGGTTTTAACTGTGAAATGATCATTGCTTTTATGAGTTGTTTTTATTTTCACGCTAAAGTTTTAATTTAGGTATTCAGATTTCGGCGGATAAACTCGAAGTCATTTATGTTTCTACATAAAGATATTCGCAAACGATTTTTTTTTTTGACAATGAAAATTATTTCTTTAAGTTGTATTTATGTATTTATTTATTTTGGTACGTGCATTAATTTATTTAAAAAATTATTTTTGACAGCAGGGGAAAAAGAAACGATTTTTTTTTATATAATGTATTTATTTTAATGAGCTTATTAATTTTAATTATTATTCTTTCGTTTTGAAAGCTGTTAAAAAAAAATTTTTAATGGAAAAAAGTGTATTGGCTGCTTTGTTTAAAAAGTGCTGCTATTTTATTTGTTCGTTTTTTTTTCTACGCATCTAATTTTTTAGATGAGTGAGGAATATTTTATTCCTAGAAATCAGCTTAAAATATTTAAAAAAATATGTTTGAAACAATTTGCGATTTTAGGTATTTTTGAGAACATTGATCAGATACTAGAAAGTAGTATGGGCAGGAAGTAGGCTCATTTAGTTCTAGATGGAACTTCGTGTTTTAAAATCTTTATATAGTAAAGCAAGTGTAATCTCTATTTTTCAATAGTTTTTGTTGCATTAATTAATTAAATAAAAAATGCAAATACGGCTGGTACGGCCGAGAACCCAGAATAGCGAATAACCAGGACTCTACATTATGTTGTGAAAAATTATTTCCAGCTTTTAGCTATGTACGGGGATTTTTAAAAAATGTTATCTTTCTTCCTCAGT
This sequence comes from Uloborus diversus, assembly GCF_026930045.1. Classification (NCBI taxonomy): domain Eukaryota; kingdom Metazoa; phylum Arthropoda; class Arachnida; order Araneae; family Uloboridae; genus Uloborus; species Uloborus diversus. Next base: position 96,294,973 of record NC_072740.1, on the reverse strand, counting down.
TATTACCTTCTAAATGCATTTATGAATCAAGTTTCTGGGAAAAGTGTTAGCTCAAGCATTTCTTTACATAACCAAAATTACCAAACAGTGGGTCTATAAGGAAGAAAAAAATATTTTGCATATAAATTGTATATGAACTTGTAATAATATAGTGTATGATATATTTTATTGATATAACCATAGAACTCTTAAATTTTAGAAAACTGTTCAAGTTTTCCTGTCAAGGAAATTTATCGAAGATGTTGGCGATTTTGAAGGAAAAACTGCTCTTATTTGGGCTGCTGCTATGAATTCTGTTGATGTACTAACTTACATGGCTGCTAAAGGTGTAAATTTAATAGCAACGGATAGAGATGGATCTACTGGTAAGATATTCATTATTCATTTGTATCATATTTGGATTTGAGTTATCTTTCAATGAACTTTCTGTTTCAGAAATTTCAGAATTATAACTGACATACTACTGAAGATGGAATACCACACATTAGAATGGCAGGATGCCAAGAAAGTGCATGCATCCCACAGGATGCATAAATTTGATCCACAATGTGACCCTTCTGCTTTAAATTGCTTTTTTCTTACTCTACTTCCCGCTCTACTTTGCCTTTCGACAATTAATCACTGCATTTATACTTATTACACTCAACTCCTACTTGGTAAAAGTAATTTTATTAATAACAATGAATGAGGAATTATTATTCTTTCTAATAGAATATATCTTGTGAATCTAAAGGCAAATAGCAAGTGTTTAAAATGTATACTTCAGATCCCTGTTTCAATATGGTACCAAAAAAAATCCAATATTTCACACAAAATGGTTAAAAAGTTTGAATACGAAAATGAAGATCTGTTTTGTGATATCTATGTGCAGCAAAAAATACTTTTATAAATAGATGCACTAATTTCCAGCATAGCACTTTTAAAATAGCTTGCTTAGGAAAATCCATAATATTTGTATAACTTGATATCTGTTGAAGATCTACCTAACTTATGTCAAATAAAACCTCAGAATTACATGTAAATGAAGTCTGGCAGATATATTTTATCTTGTAATTATACAGAGTTACCCCTCTTCCCTCCCCAAAGAAAAAACGAAGTGATGGTACAATCCCCAAATACTACAGAGCTCTCCTAGAACAAGACCCCCAAAGCAAAAAAGTTCACAGGCTCTCCCTCAGTATTTTCCAAAATTGAAATTTCAAATACAGTTTTGGATAATCTTCCATGATGTTATCAGGATGTTCGGGGGCACTTCGCAGGAAAATGTTTCAAAATTGAAACCATAAAAAAAGAAATTTTAGGAGATCTTCGATGATATTAAGGATAGAGGAGGGGGGGGGGATAACCAGAAAATTTTCCAAATTGAAGTTCAAAAAAAGAGTTTCATAACATTTTTTTTTCATATTTTAATTTTATATGGTTGAGACATGCTCTCATACAGTTATTAAGTGCAATAACAATTTATATTTAATTTTTTAGTTCTTGTACAGAATTCAAAGTTTCGGATTTGTTTTTTTTTTTTTTTCCTTTTCCATTTTAGAATTGAAATGTTTGTTAAAAGTTAATTTTTGAGATGTTGTTCACACAATGTTACCATAAACGTTGATTGATCTCTGGAAGCAACTTAAATTATCCCACCAGTATCTTTGTTTTTCTTTCATGAAAAGCATGATATTCCTTGAGAAAAATGTTTTTAATTTCTGTTGAAATTTTAGGAACTTCATTCGTGTAAAAAGGGGGTTGAAATCCATCTAGAGAGGGTGTCAGAAAGAATTCCCATTCAAATTTAGAAACCCCGACTAGATTTCCCTACAAAAATTCTTCCTCTCTGATGCACCCTTTCATAAAAACATATTTTTTGAAATATATATATAACATAAATGAAATAAGTATGGAAGATGAAAAAATGTTAAAAACTGGGTATGGTAAAGAAGCTGCTGTGCCTGTTAGCCATTGTTACCTCAGTCACCTGCATGTTATAGCAAAATATTATGGTGCTCTTTACTTTGAACCTCATTGTAATTTTTTTTCTTGAGCTAATAGGAATACTGCAGAACCCCTGGTGACCCCTGTGACCATGCCTCTGACTTACAGCTTGCAACTTTGATATGAAACTTATTTTTTTAAAAAAATTGTCTGTTTTTAAAATATCCACTAGACGCATTTTGTGCGTTCTTAGTTGTAGTAAGCCCATCACTCGCAAAGAAGTGTTTGAAATAGACTACAGATCATTGTACTCTTAATTTTCAAGGAGTTTTTTCTTACTGTCATCATATAAGTTGAAATTCAGGAAAAATGATACTTAAGGATAAATAGTAAATGGGAATTTCTAGATATTGCCTTGTTAAAACTGTTTCTGTGACTTTTGTTTGAGAATAGGCTGTTTTTGACTTTGAAAACTTTGCTACAAATAACTGTGAAAATGTTTGCTTATTTAACTATGAAACAATGAGTGTTGTTTTTTTCTTTCTTTTTTAGCACTCCATATAGCTACCATTCTTAACAATGCCCCAGCTGTCACTACATTACTAAAACTTGGAAATCCAGTGGATATTTTAGATGGAGATTTCATGACACCTTTATTGAAAGCTTGTGAGTTTGGTCGTGCAAATTCAGCCCAAATTTTGTTGGAATACGGAGCTAATCTGTATGCTGTAGACATGTGTGGTCGTACTAGTTTGCATTGGTAATAAAACCTTTAATTAAGTTATAATTTGTTCAAAATATATTAAAACCTGGTAAAAAAATAATAAAAAGCATACATCAAAATTTTATTGTAAATTATGTTCAGATAAACTTTCAATTTTGTAATTTTTATAGTATTTACAAATTAATGAGCTCTACTGAGCTTAACAGAATGGTTAAAATTCTGTTAAGCTCAGTAGATGGAATAAATTTGTAAATAATTTAAAATATAATGAAATTTAAAGTATTTTATTTATTTATTTATTTTTTTTTCAAATGCCACACACTAAAAATAGCATTTATGCCATTAGTGCAAGACTAAGTGCAAGGCTAAACACTAAGTGCAGTGCACACGTCCGATGTTCTGCGGTCATAGTCTGTCAAGTTCTGATGTGAACTTTATTAATTTATTTTCATGAAGAGTAAAACTTCTGATTATACCATGTGGGCAACATTATTTTCCACATATAACTCCCTCTATATTCTAAAAAAGTAATTATGTATTAACTTTTAACCCTTGCAAAAACAGAAAAGTATCATTTACATGGTGTAAATGTTTGCTCCTCCTGCTTTATTTTGCATTTTAATATGATTATTAATGCTTTTAAAAGACTTATGCCATTTATTTGCCATATTGTTTCACATTTTAATTTAGACTTTAATGATGACTAAGTTACAGTAACATGGCATTGTGATATGTAACTGGAGTTCAGTTTGGAAATTGTATTACATATTAATAGAGCTTTTAATAATTTTCAATGCCTTGCTTTATTTAAAATTGACTTAAAAAAACAATATGTGAGATTGCAAAATAAGTACCTTCAGTATAACTTTTTCTCATGTAGTGGTAAATACTAAGAATAGGTTTGCAATGCAGTAGTTCAGCGTTTCTTAAATTGTGTTCCCCAGAGCCCATGGGTTCCATGGAGATCAATCAAGGGTTCCATGAAGCTATCATTGTTTTTTTTTTTTTTCCTTTCTTTTTAGAAAACTTAAAACATCTATCAAAATAATAATTTTTCAAATCATTTTTCAAATTTTAAGCTTTAAAATTTTGTTTGCGTCTGCAAATTTTTTTTTCAAAGTTGTTTTCAGATTTTATTTTTTGTTAATTTTTGAAATTTATGTTTTGACATTTTCAAATTTTATTTGCAATAAATTTCCTTTTTTACTTAATAAAACATTACAAAATTGTTGCTTGAAACTATACTACTTACAAAAAAAAAAAAAAAAAACAAGGGTTCCACGAAAACAATATTATTAGAAAGGTTTCCTCTCATGAAAAAAAATGCTGCAGTAATTGAATATCAGTAGCTAGGAAATTGTTAGTCCCGATAACCATAAATGTTTTATATCATAAATATAATCCTATTTTATATTCCAGCCCAAAGAAAAAATGGTGTACTATGATTTATCTTGATTCATTGGTTTTTATTTTTCTTCAATGATGTTAATAGTAGTAAACACAGTTTCAAATAATTTTTATTTGAAAAAAAAACTGGTTTGGTTCAATCATTACAATATAATGTCAGGTGAAATCTTCTACAGTTTTACCTATATCCTCTGCATTTTTTAAGCAATCATGAATTGCTTATTCAGGGTTGGCAACCTTGGAGAAACAATTAGAAGAGCATCTATGGTGATTTTGATTAGCATTTTAAAATTTTGCAGAGCAGCTCAGTATTTTGCATAACATTCAATAAAAAAAAACTGAAATCACTTATATAAAATTGTTTTTGAACTTTGATAATCATTTTAAGCACTAGCATGAAAACAAAAAACAGCTTTAAACACTATGTCAGCTGTGTCTAACGCTATGTCTAAACACTTCGAAGACTCGGCCAGGAAATGCAGGGCAAAATAACTTTTTTGCGGAGCTGCGGAGTTTCGCTTTTTTTTCCCCGAGCAACTGGACAAGATGCGGAGCAGTTGGTAACCTTGCTTATTAAGCTCATTTTGCCGAGGTTCTATTATTCAATATAGAAAATTGAGTAAAGTTTCTGTTTTATCTGTTGAACCTCCCATCAAAGTGTTGCATAGGTGTCAAGTGCACAAAATAAATATAAATTATACCATTCTGTCTTCATTTTTAAGGAATTTTCTGCAAAATGAAAAAAATGTCTTCAAAACGTTTTAAAAATCTTAGATTTGAAATGGTGGAACTTTTACATGTTTTTTTTTTTTTTTTTTCACTTTTGATTAATGGAGATGGAAATCATTTTACTCAAAATTTTATTTAACATGTTATCTCTTTCTCTTGGTTTAAAGGTGTGCTTTAGGTGGACATGCCAATCTCTGCCAAATATTGATTTTAAAAGGGGCCTTATGTAATACTAAAGATAACTATGGGTCTGTAGCCTTTTTAATTTTTATTTCCTTTATTTTATCTTTTATTTCTTTAGTTAATCATTGCAATACAATTACACTTCATGCTACCATTTTTTGTTTAAAATATTTTTTGCCATTCTGTTTTCTTTTCATTTAGAACTTAATTGTTTTTCAGCTTCTTTCACATGTTTCAGCTAAACTAAGGGCTTTATTTTGAGTATGCTTATGCACAGATTGGTTAAATACATCTTTATTCACAATGTTATAAATTTAAAATATCAATTTTGATGTTCTTTCTTTTTTATTTAGCTATCTTTGAATTTAGTTTGGATATTTGATTTTTTTTTTATTTTATTTGCTTGTATTTATTTCTTTAGATTCGTAATTCACATTGCTCTGTATCATCTCAATTCTAATAAGTTTAAAATCTTGTGTTACTATAATGTGCTTGCTTTTGCTTTCTTTGTATACAATTATGAACATACATATTCATTTTTTTTCCCTTTTGTAGAATGGTTCCCCTACATTATGCTAGTATGCATGATAACAACGTTAATTGTGTTTCGGTTCTACTAGAGTCAACAGCTAATCCCAATATTATTGACAAAGAGGTATCAAAATTACAAATAATAGATTTCTTTAATTTCTTGGTATAATGTGAGATCTCTAAGGAGTCATTCCATGTCAAGTGACCTGAGGGTCCCCACTCAACCACCTCCGATTTGTATGAAATTTTATAGAGGTGTAGAGATGATTTTAAAAAACCTATATATGCATTTTCAGCTTTCAAGATCCAAATCCTGAGAATCTAGAATCTCCAAAAAAAAAAAGGATCCAATTCCTTAGGATCTAGGATCTCCGAAAAATGTGATCCAAAATGGCAGATCATTTATTTTGTGCCAAATTGCCAATTTTAGACTGAGTTTACAGAAAATTTTTCTCGCTCGAAACCTGAAATCTTAGAGGCTTAAAGTACGTTTGGGCGTTAATATATTCTAGTATTTTTGTGAATTTCAGCTCGTTAGATTTTGTGTAGCACCCGCTTAAACTTGTGAAAAAGCGCAACATGGATATTTTTTCCTGGATTTTAGATTGTCATAAAATCTGAACAAAAATAATTCAAAAGCTCGTGCTTTGTGATTCTATTGTAAAAATACTTGTTTTTAATGGGTTACAGTTGCAGAGCTTAAATATTTATTTTCTAAAAGATATTGACATAAAAAGTGCCTATCGAAACCGTTCAAGTGAAAAATAGCCTATTTTCAAAGCGCTGTATCTCAAGTTTTTCCCTTTTGCATCTTCTTTTTGTTAAAAGTATTAGAAAGAACAGATTTTTTCCTTTAAAAAAAGTTTTTATTTTCATTTTGATGGTGTTCTTTCGTTTAAGGATTAAAAATTGAGCTCGAAATTCTGTCTGTTGTAACAAATTTCCATCTTTAAGAGCAGGTTGCGGAAAATTTTATCTCACTGGAAGCCTGAAATTTTAGGAGCTTAAAGTACTTTTGGTTATCAATACGTTCTAGTATTTTTATGAATTTGAGTTCATTAACTTTTGTGTAGCAAGCATGCAAAGTTTTCACAAAATGCAGTGGAGAAACTTTTCTCTGGATTTTAGAATGTCATAAATTCTGAACAAAAATGATTCAAAAGCTTGTACTTAGTAATTCTACTATCAATATACATGTTTTTAATGGGTTATAGTTGCAGAGCGTACATATTGATTTTCTAAAAGATATTGCCATCCAAACTGACTGTGAAAGTCGTTCACTTGCAAATTTTTAATGCGCTGTAGCTCAAGTTTGTCACCATGCATCTTCTTTCCGTTAGCACCATTAGAAATAACATATTTTTTCCTATAAAAATATTTTGTCTTTTCAATGGCGTTCTTTCAAATCAGCATAAAAAATGAGCTTGAAGTACCGTTTGTCGTTCCCGAAAAAGTCTTGTTTTACAATAAACAAAGAATGGTGAATGCCGTGGACATTGACTAATAAGGATTTTGCAACTGTTAGTCAGAAATAGGTTTTTGATTCTCTTTTAAGATGTTCTGTTGCAAATTAAAAATATGATAGAAACAAAAAAATATCCTGTTCTTGAAGCAGACTGATACATCAGACAGAACAAGTTAATTTTCTTTTTCTATCATATTTCATTTGAAAAGTATTTTTTAAAATATAAATAAGAAACAATTTCTGACTTATAACAGTTTCAAAATTATCATTAGCCAGTTTCCATGGCATTTACCATTCTTTATTCATTGCAGAATTAGATTTCCTCGCTAACGACAAACAGTATTTCAAGCTCATTTTTGTACGCTTATCTGAAAGAACACCACTGAAAAGAAGAACTATTTTTATAGGAAAAAATGTGCTTTTTCTATTGGTGCCAACGGAAAGAAGATGCAAGGTGACAAACTTTAGCTTCAGCTCATTAAAAATTTGCTATTTTGCATGTGAACGACTTTGAAAGCAGTTTGGATGGCAATATCTTTTAGAAAATCAATATATACGCTCTGCAAATGTAACCCATTAAAAACATGTATATTGATAATAGAATTACTAAGTACGAACGAGCTTTTGAATTATTTTTGTTCAGAATTTATGACATTCTAAAATCCAGAAAAAACGTTTCTCCGCTGTGTTTTTCTTGCGACTTTGCATGCGTGCTACACAAAAGTTAATGAACTCAAATTCATAAAAATACTAAAATGTATTGACAACCAAAAGTACTTTAAGCCCGTAAAATTTCAGGCTTAGAGTGTGATGAAATTTTCCGCAATCTGCTCTAAAAGATTGAAATTCGTTACAACAGACAGAATTTTGAGCTCATTTTTTATTCCTTAAACGAAAGAACACCATCAGAAAAAAATCTGTTCTTTCTAATGGTTTTAACGAAAAAAAGCTGCGAGGTGACAAACTTGAGATATAGTGCTTTGAAAATTGGCTATTTTTAACTTGAATGGTTTTGATATCCACTTTGTATGTCAGTATCTTTTAGAAAATAGATATTTAAGCTCTACAACTGTAACCCATCAAAAACAAGTATTTTTACAATGGAATCACGAAGCACGAGCTTTTGAATTATTTTGGTTCAGATTTTATGACAACCTAAAATCCAGGAAAAATTATGCATGTTGCGCTTTTTCTCAAGTTTACGCGCATGCTACACAAAATCTGACGAGCTTAAATTCACAAAAATTCTTGAATATATTAATTCTCAATCATACTTTAAGTGCCTAAAATTCCAGGCTTCCAGCTTGATAAAATTTTCTGCTAACTCAGTCTAAAGTTGGCAATTTCGCACAAAAAGCTGATCCGCCATTTTGATCACATTTTTCGGAGATCCTAGGTCCTCAGGATTTGGACCTAGGAAGTTGAAAATTTGCATAGGTTAGTTTCAAAGACATCTCTACACCTCTATAAAATTTCATCCAAATCGGAGATGGTCGAGTGAGGACGATTTGAAAAATTAGGTCACTTGACGTGGAATAATTCAAAAATGTATTTGAGTGTAAGGGCTCAGAAAATGTATGATGTCTCCAGATATTATGGAATGTTAAAGGATTAAAATAATTACAAAATTATTCTAATTGTAAGCAAGTTTATTTCTATATCAAACTGTGTACTTGACCTTTTTTTAATTTTGGGAATTGCTTTAAATTTGAGATGCCACTAACAGACATGCCGATCGCTACGGATTATCCGTAGTTACTGCGGAAAAAATTTTAAAAAGTAAGTTAACTACGAATTACGGAAAAGGCCCTTTTTTCTACGGAAAATTTTTGTGACATCAACAAACGCTAAATGCGATGAAAAAAAAAAAAAAAATTGGCGATCGCCAAAGCGAGCGAGTACTGACCATTATGGAAGTCTGCAGTCGCAGACAATGGGAGATGGAGAAATGGCGACGGTAGAAAGCAAAAGAATCCGGTTCTAACCGGAAATTCTCCCCACCACGTTGGGTGATATTTGCAGCAACCCTGTTCGTTCGCTTGCTCCTTGCTTCGCACGTGTGTTTTTAGTCTCTGGTGTTTCTTTTCTCTGATTTGTTTATTTTCTTTAATGGATGGAAACACTCGATCGACGTCCCCTCTTCCCGAGAGTCGGGCGAAAAAAAAAGTTGTCAGAAATTCACAGACGTTTACACCAATGAGTTTCCTTGCTTGGAAAAATCTAAAATATCGGAAAATATGGCGTTTTGTACGATTTGTACAAAAAACTTCAGTTTGGCGCAGGGCGGCCGCGACGATTGTCGGCGGCACGTTTCAGCGAAGTCGCATGTTGAAAACTCCAAGGCGATGCAGAACACTAAAGAAGTCTCCACTTTCTTCAGAAAAAAAGATGAAAACTTGGAAGTCATCAAAGCAGAGTGTCTTTTGACTCGTTTTTTGATTGAGCATAATTTGCAGATTGCTACTGCAGACCATTCTAAACAGCTGTTTAAGGAAATGTTCCCAGACTTTTTTTTTCTTATTTCTTCAAGTTGTTTAAATTTTTCAGAATGATTTTTGTTGGGAAAAAAAAAAAACAACCGAAGGAGGAATTAGTCAGCACAGCATGTTTAACTATCTTCTGTTTGGCTTGCAACAGATTTCTAGAGTTCATGGACTCAGATTAAAAAGTTCAATTATTTCATCTTTTTTTTTTCCTTTAAAGACTTTGCTTTAAATGTGTTTTAAAATATCTTGAAAAAATAAGCTGTATATAAGTAACAGTCATCCTCATGTGAAAAAGGTATGTCATTTAAAAAATTTATATTAACTTTTGTTATTAGTTCTGTACATATGAATAAATATTTTGAAGGCAGTGGTTGCGGCACCGACCGCCGGAAATGCAATGAAGTACCGACCTCCTTCTGCGCATGCGCAGAGTAGAAATTACTGCCTTGGGGTCGGGATTGTTTTATGAACCCGACCAAGGGGGGCGTTACGATGGGCGGGATCTAATTTCAACAGCCGACCAATGATATTCTATGCGGTCGGATGAATTATGTATGGCCGACCGCACAAATTAAGATACTTTCCCAATGACCATGCTGAGCTGTCGGACGAAATATATATTGCCGACCACACACATTATGATTCTTTCCCAATCAGTCTAAGCGGTTGGACGAATTATGTATGGCAGACCACCACAAATTAAGATACTTTCCCAATGACCATGCTGAGCGGTCGGACAAAATATGCATGGCCGACCACACAAATTAAGATTCTTTCCCAATGACATTCTAAGCGGTCGGACGAGTAATATATGGCCGACTACGCAAATTAAGATATATACGCCGAGCGAAATGATAGTTCTGGAATTAATATAGATATTAAAACGGCATACACGATCTGTAATTATGCTTTAATCATAATTCAATTATTCGATGCGATACATCGACCATCTCCGACCCATGCCCTCGAGTGTCGCTGCTTTGGGTCGGACATGATTCAAATAGACCTTATGAAATTCTATGGAGGTCGGATGTATAATATGAGACTTAATATGAATTTCCAGTGAAATACTATATTTAGCGATAATTTAATAAGAATTAAGGTAGATTTACGGCGACTAACCGATGTGTGTCACCGCCGGTCGTATAATACGGCAGGAATTCTTTTCCGAACTCTGACTCATGCCCTCGAGCGCGAAATTCTAGGGAGGAAATCCGTAGAGCTATTCATTTTGAACTCTTTTAAACAGTTTTCGAATATTCAATGTACGCTTTGAAACTCGCACCGCGTTCCATGATGCTAGCCATTTTTACACGAACCAAGAGCACGCACGCACATGGTCGGAAGTAGTTGGAACTACTGACGTCGCTAGCTGGAACCGCTGCGCCTAGCGAAGGAGGCGTGTCAATCCGGTGAAAGTGTCAGATTTGCGCATGCGCAAGTTTCTAGGTCGGATGCCGAATCCAGCTCCGACGGTCGGTGCCGCAACCACTGCATATTTTGAAAATTGCTTTAAGCTTTTCTGCCATAGCACACAAAATTATTTAAGTGGATTCATAGTATTTAATATTAGATTCATGAATGCTCTTGATACAAAAAGGAAATCATACTTGCATTAAGCAGTGAAGAAATTCAAATTATTATCCAGTGTATATTTAATTCCATATTTCCTCTTATAATCTTGATGAACAAGTTTACTTGGTATAATACATATAACCTTTTAATTTTCGACGTCGCTATATGTTTGACTTTCGACTTTTGTGTTAGCGTTTGTTGGGCATTGTTAACTACTGATAAGCACTGAAAACTACTGAAATTTTTTTGAACTTCTACTGAAAGCTTGAATAAGAGAGTGGCATCTCTGCACTAACTATTTTTGATGGTGTAGTTCTGGGGCAGTTATTAACATAAGATTTATTGAAGTTGGAAACCCATTGAAAAAAGGTAGGGTATGCTTGTGATAAAAAAAAAAGTGGATGACCCTAGTCCCCATGCATCTCCCATAATTACAATACTGTGTATTTTTGATGTATGAGCTAATTTCAAGAAATCACATATAATTGTCTATACTTTTAAAGTAAGTGTCTTTCTTTGATGCATGTAAAAAATATTGTTGTAAAGAAAATAAATTACATAACTGTGAAACATTGAGATTGACATGAATATATTTCAAGATCAAATCTAGACAATCATTTCAAAGGATAGGGTGCAATTGACTTAGATAGAGGGATGGGAGGCGGAGTGATGAATGGAAATAAAAACAAAGAAAAAAACACTGCATAAATATGATACATGCCTTTTTCCTTATCATAATAAGTGTTAGTAAAATAGTTTTCTAAAAAGAGGGGTAAATTCCGTCTGATGTGAACACTAATGGGAGCCTTTTTTTTTTTGTCTGCAAAAGAGGTGTGTCCGCAGGACAGGGGTATAATAATGTTATTTGCCTTGGAATCGGGGAATTTAAAATTGTTGGCATAAAAGGGGAGTTCGTTAGATGGGGTTTTCCTGTATTTTGAGTATTAAGGTGACAAGGGACTATCATTTTTTTTAAATTAATTTTCAACGAGTTTCATTGAAATTTGCAGCATAGCTACATGTTACTAATACTTACACAAATGCAAAATTTTATGAAAATATTTTTTAATTTAATTTAAATTTTTTTTTCAAATTTCAAATTTGAATTTTTAACGCTTTTTTTCATATTGCAACTTGTGCCTGGAATTTCATCAAAATGACAAATTACTAGCAAAATATGATACATAAATCAAGAGAAAACAAAATGTCGGGAGTACTTTTTCAAGATGTTGTGGTAAAAAAATAAAAATTGGAGAAAAAACCCAAAAACAAGCCATTTTCGGTAAAATATATACATACTTCAGTAAAATATTTTAGACATAGCTAACCAAACAGAAAAATCTTTCCCATCAAAATGTTAAGAAACCTCTCAGGTACTTTGCATAAAATGTTTAGCAAATTTAAATAATAATTCATTACAATTTAACAGTTTGAAATTTGTAAACATGCCAAAAATGATGTTTTGAGAAAATCAACATTTACTGTTTTACTGATGAAAATTTCATTATTAAATAGATGGTTTAATTTTTCATACAAATTCAAAACAAATAAGGTCTTATGATTTATTTTAGGGATTCAAAAAGTAAAATAAAACTTATTTACTTAGAATTAGCATGAAAGATAATTTAATTTGACAGCTGGAAGAAGGGTCGAAACTGTGAACGAAGGGGGCCATGCCCCTTCATTCCCCACAAAAAGTCATAACTTTGTCGATTTTTCACCGATTCAAAAAAAAACTTTTGCAAAAGGTTCAGTTAAAGGTCTAGTTTTTGGAAATATAATAAAAGGAAAACAGTTTTTTTGAGCAATTTTACTCATCTGAAAAGCTCTTGTCACCTTAAGTGTTTTAAGAAAATTATGAATATTTTTACCAGTATTTCAGATCTATTATGTAACTAAAATTCTTCTACTTTTAGTTCGTTTGGGAACTGTATTTGACAGTAATTCAAATTTTCAATGTTCTCGCAAATCAAGGTTACAATACCTGGATAGAAGCTCTTTTTGTCTGTTTTAAATCTATACTAAATGAAATAAACATATTGAATTATTGTTACAAAAATCAAAAATGTAAATTTAATTTGTTGACAAGTATTTGTTTGTTTTGTTCTGTCATTTCTTCATCGTGCTAGCAAATATTTTACCAGGATGCTGATTGCTGATTGGAAATTAAATTTTCACCTCCAACCAAACAAAAATATCCTCGACCGGGAACAAACTATTTCACCTTGTGTCGGCAACAAGAGAGGAGAAATAACTATCCAAAATGAATATCCTGCTTTTATGTTGTTTTCCCCTCCAACTATTGTAAATACACTGGCCTCAAAAAGTTAAGGTACAACCGGTTTTTTGTGTATAATTTGCGAATGAATGAAAGTAGAAACAAAAAAATTTGGAGAATATGTGCATTAAATGGTTTTTTATTGAATGTGTCATAGAAATTTGTATAAGTGTATTACAAAAATGATTCAGGGTTTGTACTCTCCTTACAAACTCCTTATCAACTCCTGCTTTTTAAGAAAATAAAATAAGGGCCGTTAAAACTCCTGAATTTTGCTATTATATCCTTACAAACTCCTTATTTTTTATTCCGCATGGCCTTAAAGATTTTCTTCTGTCGCCAATCCAATACAAGTGAATACATAAGACCAAATTTTACTAGAATTCCGGTCATTGTTTCGTCTGATAATAGCAGATATCCGATTTTTTCATTAGACTATTTTCTTCCCCATATCCGATTTTTTTTTCCTTACTCTAAATTTCTGATGATTATGTCGATAATTATTAACAATATAAATCTTGTAGACTTGTTAAATTACCATTCTAAATTTTTTTTGCTTTAATAAATTCTTTTATTTGCCGTTTTTAGGCTTTTGTTGCTTTCATTTTCGTTAAAGCAATCTCTTTGCATCCAATATGAAAATCGAATTGTTCTGATTTTTGATGCTTATTATGTTTTTAGAGGGCAAATAAAATGAAATTTCTTTTTATTCCTATAAGAATCAAAAAGTTAAAATTTTCAAACGAAATTCTGTGTCCTTTATTGAGAGTCAAAAAGTTAAAATCTAAATTGCAGGTTTAATTTGACTTTTGCTTCAATTAGGTCAATTGTTATTAATAATATGTTTATTGTAGAGCTTTGAAATGCAATTCTAAAATAATTTAATTAAATTAATTCTTTTATGTGCCGTTCTTTTACTTTTAACGCATTCACTTCGAAAATTGCAATCTCTTTGCATCCGCCATGGGTATAAGATTTTTTGCATTTATGACACTTAATATGTCTTGTGAAGATGCAAAGAAATTAAGTTATATTTATATTTTTATTAAAATCATTAAATTAAAAAGTTTTTAATAAAATTCATGCCCTTTATAAGTGTTGAATGTCAGAAAGTTAAGTACGGAATCAATGGTTGAAATTAATTTTTGTTTCAACTATTTTAAGTGTTTTTATTCATACGTAGCGTGTGTAGTTGCCAGGGTTTGTGATTTTTTTTTCATTCAAAAAAATCTTTCGTTTTTTTTTAATTTAAATCAATTGTTTTTTAATTTTAAAAATTTGTAGATATCAATTACTAACAATTATAAATGCATGTGAAAGGGCTGTTTTGAGCAAAATCCCTCTTCAGAAGGTATTTTTTGATCAAAAAAATCCCTCCAGAATGCATTTTTGACCAAATAAAACCCCTCCAGAAGGTTTTTTTCATCCAAAAACCCTCTCCAGAAGGTATTTCTGACTGCACTAGTAGTTGTGTTTGAAGTTTGTCTTTTTGTATTCTGTAAATATTTTGATTATTTTGATAGGTGGAAGTTATCTTGACCTCTACTACTTTCAGTCAGCTTATTACAGTTCTTATTTTAACAACTATAAAGTCGCTCATCAAGTTATGACGGGTGAAAATTGCTTCTACTCTTCTACATTTGAACGAAGCAATTGCCTGTTTGGTGATATTTTGACATTTGAAATTTTAACCCTTACTCCAGTGAATTATCCCTAAACTCCAGTAGATAGCATTCATATTTGACGACTTTTTCATTTCTTTATTCCCCTGAAATGACAGTTTTACCAGTAGAACAGTTAAGTTGCCCGATCGAGTTCAGTCTTGTGACAATTAATCCTTTCCCTGCATGTTAATCATTACCAAAACATATTATCAAATTATCATGCCGTGGGGCAAGTTTCATTGTTGAAACACACACATTTGGCGGACATATGGATCAAGGATCTCATCCCGATATCTCAGACCAGTCGGAGTTTCTCCATGAACACATGAGGTCAGTGTGACGACCGAGCGAGATCTCTGCCCAAACCATAATTCCACCACCTCGATAACTGTGGTCTCCCAACAGTGCTGGATTGATGGTATCTATTGCGCTGTTCCCTTTAAATCAGTAGACACCCTGAATCACTCTCCAATGTAAATCTGGACTATTCTGTGAAAAGCACAGAAGCCCATTGCTGCTGGGTCCAGGAAACATGTTCTCTTGCCCAGCATAAGCGGATCCTTCACTGCGGTCGGTTGAGGGGAACACACACAAGTGGTTGTCTTGCATAGAGACCTGCACTGTGAAGACGATTTTGCACCGTAGTAGCAGATTCTTTTTCCTGATGCTACAAAGTGGTCTGTAATGAGCTGCACCACAGTAGTGGTTCTTCTCTTTCGAGCCGAAAGAACTAGAAAACGTTCTTCTGCAGATGTTGTAGCTTTTGGACACCGAATCTTTGTATTGGTATCGATCATAGCATTGCTGAACAACATTATGAAACATATTCAATACAACTTGCAATTCGATACAACTTGCTGTCCCAAGTAGGCCTCTTAGGAGTCATTCTTCTTTTGAAAATATTTTTACCTGACGGAACTATGTTTATAATTTTTGTCTTTTTAAATTTTACAAACTTTTTAACATTCATTGTCATGATTTAGATACTTTTCACTTGTCATTTTACAATTTTAAATCTCGATGTTTTAATATTTTAAATGTATAGTTTGCTTTAATTACTTTTTCTATATTGTTGCCACTGTAATTGGATCATATCTGTAGTGTGCAATGCTTTTAATAAATAATAAATAATAATAAATATTGAAACTTCTAGCAACATCACCCCGTGACAATCCCATATCCATCCATCTAACTGTCCTCCACCTTAACGAATCGGGTAAACAACGTCTCAGAGACCTTTTCTTAACTCTATTGACTATAGTCACTGAAACTGCCAACAACAGTTGAAAATCAACACAACTTACAGAAAAATGCAAAATCTTGATATTTGCATATTTTTTCTCACTCGTAAAAGTATGCTTTTTTTCCATGAAATAAAAGTAGTATCAACATTTTTTTCATAAATAGTTTTAAAGTTTGTTATTATCATTCATGCGAACTATGAATTTTATTGTTATTGCTATTTTTTTATGGTGAGCTTCAAAAAACATGTTGTACCTTAAATTTTTTAAGCCAGTGTATTGTGCTAGACAATAGTAACAATAGTAACATGGAAGAAAATAATATGTTCGGTGACAGTTGGAAGGATTTGAATCACACTGACCTGGAAGCATTTATTGACTCGTTGCTGCTGTCAAACAAAAAAAAATGTGCATTACATTGTCGTGTCTGAAATTTTACATTAATTTTTAAGACTGAATGTTTTGAACAACAGTGTTTTTATTTCATAAATACTGAAAGGCTCATTAAATTTGTAATCCGTTATGGTTATGAAAACTTATCTGTAAAGCAATTTTTAAAAAAATAAATATATGAAAATGTAATATAAATTCATTGTTACGTCACAAACATAGATAAAATGTAATTATAAGTTGATAATCCTGGAAATTACCACATGAGTCATATTTAACCTGAACACCTTAGTTATATGTTACATTGCAACAACATAAGATGTTTAACATGTCGGCATTAACCACATTGAGGTAATCATCACCAATTTTTTTTTTTTTTTTTTGAAAAACGTGTAAGTTCACGGATAATTGGAAGTTTTACTGTATTTTCCTTTCATAGTAAAAAATATTACTGAACTACAAAATATGGATGAGGTATAGTTATTTTGTGTATATACTCAATGCAAAAGTCTATCTTTAAGGTAAAAATATGCAAGTGTTATTTAATTTTGTATTAGATATATGTTGTGTAGTGTACTCTAAAGAAATGTATTATTTACAGTCGGTTTTAAATACAATAATATGAGTAGAATGATTTTTTTTTCACTATGGGACAGTATGTCCTATATATTATTTCTTTAGCCTGTTTTTCTATCAATCCGTGCGATCTTCCTTTATAGAACTCCATGGTTCATCCCTCATTTTAAAATTTATCGTTATTACGGCCAATGCTGAAAAATAAACGCATGGTGCAAAAGTGTACCGCTTGCCTTTAAGTTGAGATTTCAAATCATCTAAGAACAGGTCCTTTAATCGATATGTTGATTTTTTGATAGCCATTGAATCAGAGCTTGGTCAGTCAAAATAGATAGCAGTCAGTCAAGCGTAGCTGTTAACCAAATAGTCCCGGGATTGAGTCTGTTCATATAATCTACCTTCATAGCATATAAAAGTATTTTGTATATAGTTTCTGAGGTATTAAAATTTTTTGCAGTGCCAATTTTCTTCACTTTTTTGACTCCTTGTTGCAGCATACTGTTCTTTTATAGGGTCATTCCATTTTAAATCAACAAATTTTCCAAAAACTTGTTGCATCACCATTTTTGATTTTGATGAAAATTTGCAAGTGCATTCCTTTCATTTCCTAGACCTCAAAAAAAAAAATTTTTTAATTTTAAAAAAATTTACCCTTTCATATATAGGCCATTTTTGTTGTTGGCAACAGCAAAAATAGGGCATTTTGATGCTTTGTCTTATGGACAATAACTTTTTTCTATCAAAGTTTTTGAGCTCAAACATAGCTCATTGGAAAGCTAAGAAAAAGATCTTTTCATACATGATATCAATAAATTTCAGATTTAAAAAAAAAAAAAACAATTTTTTCAAGGTCAAAGTTTGCAATGAAAATCTATTTTTTTACCACTTTTGAAAATTAAAAAACCCATGAAGGGTTTAGAATAACCAGCCCTATTTTTCATCATATATTTATATGCATGGTTACTTATTGTATAAAAAAATTGGCTTGTTACTCCACCCCCTTTATGAGATATGCTCCCCCAAAGTTGCAAATTTTCAAAAAAATCTAGTTTTCAACGCTAAAAAAATGCATGTGGGGGACTAGATAAAAAAATTTTATTTGTGGTATTTTAAGTACTTTTCACCAGCTTTCTAACAAAATAAAAGTTGCTTTGTTATTCAAAAGTTTTTGGCAGATATAAGGGTCTGAATTTTCAAATAATTGCGCTGAAATAACAGTTTTTTTTTTTTTCACTTTTTATTCTTAGTTTTTTATTGAAATGTAATTATATACCTTATTCTTTGCTTTAAATGGTTAAAAAAAAGACTGAGAAGAGTTATGACGTATTGTATTTGTTACTTTACAAAGACAATTTAACATTTTTATCAGCTAGGGACATAAATCTTTCAATGCTATTTTCTTTAGTATTTTCTCTCACGGAGAAGAGTTGATAAATGTTCACTCATCACAGGTGTGATATTGTCACCTCCCCCTTGTGCAGACCATAGTTTTGATGCAATCAAGATTTTTAAAATGTCTTGCAACTGAACCCAAGTTTGGTCATTATCACTTGATTTTTTAAATGATGTTCCAGGCTCTTTAGGATGAAAATTGGATCCTGTATTCTTCTTCTATGTTGAATACTTTTACTTCCAAAACTTCTCCTAGCCACCAGTTACTATCATACACAGCAAACATAATCTGATAATTTCTTTCGGATTCTTGCTTTTTGTTCAGCAGGTTCGTCTTTCATGACCTGAAAAATTGTAAAATCTGAAGGAACAGATGCACGTGTGGCATTAATGATATGTCTGTTGATAGGGATGTAGCTGTGAAAAGACAGAGTTTGGGGGTAATGGCAATGATGCTTTATATCTTTTTTCAAGATCCTTTGCTACTGTCTTAACATCAGGGAAAATATCCTGCTAAACCATAAGGAAAATGAGTCCCCTCCCCCCTTAAAATTTTGCCTATAGGCGCCCATGCCCTTATCCAGAGCGTCTTTTTTTTATTTTAAAAACTCTGCTTGCTTACTGGCAATGAAATTGTGGCTCTTCAGGTGTTCTAAGTTTTTCACAACACTTAACCAAAAATTCTTGCAAGGGGAGCACATATTTCAATAAAAAACTAAGATTAAAAAGTGCAAAAAAATTGCATTGTTTCAGTGTAATTATTTGAAAATTCAGACCCGTATATTTACCAAACACCTTTGAATAACAAAGCAACTTTTATTTTGTTAGAAAGCTGGTAAAAAGTACTTAAAATACCACAAATAAAAAATTTTTTATCTTGCCCCCCCCCCCCTGCAATGCATTTTTTTAGCGTTGAAAACTGGATTTTTTTGAAAATTTGCAACTTTAGGGGAACATATCTCATAAAGGGGGTGGAGTAACAAGCCAATTTTTTTTTTATACAATAAGTAACCATGCATATAAATATATGATGAAAAATATTGCTGGTTATTCTAAACCCTTCATGGGTTTTTTAATTTTCAAAAGTGGTAAAAAAATAGATTTTCATCAAGAACTTTGACCTTGAAAAAATTGGTATTTTTTTTAATCTGAAATTTATTGATATCATGTATGAAAAGATCTTTTTCTTAGCTTTCCAAAGAGCTATGTTTGAGCTCAAAAGCTTTGATAGAAAAAAGTTATTGTCCATAAGACAAAGCATCAAAATGCCCTATTTTTGCTGTTGCCAACAGCAAAAATGGCCTATATATCAAAGGGTAAATTTTTTAAAAAATAAAAAATTTATTTTTTGAGGTCTAGAAAATAAAAGGAATGCACATGCGAATTTTCATCAACATCAAAAATGGTGATGCACGCCACATTTGTTGATTTAAAATGGAATGACCATATAGCTAAATTCATTAAGCATTCTGAACTATGACAGATCAGCATTTGTAAGTCATTATCAAGTTTATGAGTTGTTGCATTGATAATTTTGTACCTGCCAAATATGAATTTTTCATAGGATGGTTTTATGGGATATTTTTACAGCACAGCTGTAAGTTTCAAGCAAGGCTGCTTCATGCAGCTCAGCTAGCATATGAACATTTTGAAAATGACCCATTTGCTGTTTCAATCCTGAAGAAATGAAATTACCAATGCCATGTGTATGGAGAAATATAAGTATTATCTTGAATGCCAAATGAAATGAAAGATGGAATAACAAACAAACAAATAATGATGGAAATCTATTGGTGTGGGAAATATTCTTTCTACATGCTATAAGAAAAACTCTGAATATGATGTATAATATACAGTGAAATCCCAATTTTATGTTTCTCAAAAGACTGGAAAACACGTAAAAAACGAGAAAAAATATAATGCAGGATGCATAGAAAGCAAAAATCAAGTAGAAAAAAAATAAAGGTAGTAAAGATGACTCACAAAAGGTTTCTATATTTTACTAAAAGAACATTATTATACATACAATTTTAGATCATTTTAACTTGCTTAGTTGTGTATCCACGTATTTAGGTTGAAAATAGTTCAAAATAGTGGATGTTTTTTACTTCCTTTTACAAAAAAGGAAGTATTATATTTGCAAAAAAAATTTCACCCAAAAATCGGCCTTAATTTACATTTTGCTCATCACCAAATGAATGTTGAGTTTTTTTTCAACCCGACCACACGTGGATATGTGCCTAGGAACGTACAGACACCAGAAATATCCATTTTGACGATCCCCGAGTTAATTACAACGAGTTTTCTTGTGACATCTGTATGTATGTGTATGTGTGTCGCATAACTCAAGAACGGAATGTCCTAGAAAGTTGAAATTTGGTACGTAGAATCCTAGTGGAGTCTAGTTGTGCACCTTCCTTTTTGGTTGCATTCGGATGCTCCAAAGGGGACCTTTTTGGGGAGAAATCATTGTTAATTTCAATGTAAACTCAAGTGATGTTATAATTTGGCGGACACTTGGCGATATGTCGCCAGTCTTTTGGTCGCCAATTTTTTTTTTCATTTATTTTTTTTTTAGATCTGGTTTCAATTTGGCTACTGTTGGTGATATTTAGGGAGTAAACTATTGAATCATATTAAAACTGCCAATAATGAGAAAATGACATTAAAATTGGAGTAAAAGGAAGTCATGTGATGCACACATCAGCTCATTTAGTCATTCAGTTCAAAGTAAATGCATCTTCTAGGATTGAAATACTTTAATTTTTTTTCCCTTGTCTTTATGAGAAAGAATATAGCCTTTTACTATTTGGAAGCTCTTCAATGCAATAATGAAAGAAGGAATGGGCTGGGCTTCTAGTTCTTATTCATCTTCATTGGTGGAAGAAAAATCCATATGGTCAACTACAGATGGAGCTGTAGCATTTCCATTTTCATTAATTAGCTTTCAACAATGTGAATTTTCTTTAAAAAAAAAAAGCACAAATAAAAGATATTGCATACAGTGAAACTTCGATAAGTCGAAGTTGCAGAAACAGCAAAAAATATTCGTGTTATCGAAAATTCGGCACATTGAATAAATACAAATACAAATACAAAAGTGACGACCAGCAACAGGCTCTGGGCCCAGCTAGACTGGTCCTAGTCAATTTACAATCCCCAGTGAAGATCAATGGCCCTCTTAAAACTGTCTACTCCTTTACTCATTACCACCTCTTCCGGTAAGCTGTTCCAAGGTTCCACTACCCTGCTAAAATAATAATTTTTTCTAATATCCATGTTAGCCTGAGATTTAAATAGCTTAAAACAATGACCCCTTGTCCTGTTTTCAGTGCTAAACTTTAGCCCCGTAACATCTTTGGTTTTAATAAATTGAAACAGCTGAATCATGTCCCCTCGGTCTCTTCTTTGCTCAAGACTGTACATTTTTAGCCTTCTAAGCCTGGAATCATAATCTAAGTGGGAAAGTCCACTTATTAGCCTTGTAGCCCGCCTTTGAACCCTTTCCAATACATTAATGTCTTTCTTAAGATAATTAGACCAAAACTGAACAGCATACTCCAAATGGGGTCTTACCAAACTTCTATATAAGGGCAGAAGAACTTCTTTAGATTTATTTGAAATAGATCTATTGATAAACCCAAGCATCTTATTGGCTTTGTTGCTAGCAATGCTGCACTGTTGGCTAAACTTTAAATCCTGACTTATTAGGACCCCCAGATCAGTAACTTTGTCTGCCTGACTAATGACTGAACCTTGCAAATAATAACTTGTACACTTATTTCCATGCCCTAAATGTAGCACTTGACATTTCCCAACATTAACAGCCATACCCCATTTATCAGCCCACTCCGTAATATGATCTAGATCCTCTTGCAGCTGATTTGCTTGTTCTTCATTTTCTACAGTCCCCATAACTTTGACATCATCAGCAAAACAATTCATGTTCCCAGAAATATTTTTGTGAATATCGTTCATAAAGACAATGAACAAAACAGGCCCTAACACTGATCCTTGAGGAACCCCGCTTAAGACCTCACTCCAATTAGAATAATTTCCCCTTACAACTACTCTTTGTTTCCTTCCGGTCAGCCAATTTTTTACTCAAATAATAAGAAAAACAAACTATGTAGAAAAAGTAAATACCACCACTGACACTCCTTAAGTTTAAAATATGAGCAAAAAAGTGATAGAGTAATGTATCAAAGATAATATCATCGCTTCAAGGGAACAGTAGGATATCTTACCTTTATTCCAGGGATTAGATGTCGTATCGTTGCTCTAATGCGATGATACTTATATACTTGACATAGTAAATGTAGAATATAGTTCCATAAATTCAAGAGCTTGTATAGGTTGGAAAACAAGTTTATAGCTTTATGTATGCTATAACAATTTTTACTTTATTTTTTAAATCTGTTATCAAACATTCGGATGGGATTCTATAAAAACATGCAATACATCTGCTGCTTTTCTTGCGGCGGCGTTTTTTCTGGCACCGCCAATCGAAAAATGGCCAAAACTTTTTGTGTTAGGTGTTTAGTCTTCAACTCTGTTACGGGTTTCACAGATCGAAATGGCACTCCGAAGTGCGCTCTCCAGATATTGTACCTCTATGCGGTTTTTATTTTATTTTATTTTTTATTTATTTACTTTTTAAATAAAAGATGTTGTTAACACCTTCCCAACCTGAAGTTATCTTTTTCTACTAACTAATGATGAGGTACACTGGATTCTTTCCATTCTGAACACTCATGGGACCGAACAAAGTGTTCAGATTATAGGGGTGTTCATTATAGAGGGAGACTGGAGAACACATGTATTGTTCGTTTTTCACTAGAAGGCACTTGACTCTTCTCACGTCACATGGTGTCTCATGATTCTATTTCTCTGTTTTCGGCAGAATGTATGTTTGGATCATAGCATTTTGTTGTAAAAGCAGCAGTTTTTAAAATGGAAGAATAACTGAACTGACAACAGACAAGTGAAGCAAGTGGTGTAAATGACACTAAGACTTTTTTGCAAATTAAAATGCACGCCCAAGTTAAATCTATCTGGTTGTCTCTTTTTGAAGAGCGTGGATTGTGTACCGATCACCCCCGCATGAAATGGAACTCCGCGTTCGAGAGGGCGTGGCTAAATGCCTTCTCTTGAAAAACGAACAATATACTGCGTTCATGAACTATGTTCAGTATTTGTGTGCAAAACCCTCCCTGTGATATTTTCCACCTAATTTTCTGACTGCACTAAATAAAAACTGTGACTTTCTTTATGAGCAGGTTTTTCTTACCGAAAAAAACTAAGTAAGCAATAATTTAAGTGAAAAAAAAAACATTGCCAAATTATGTGCAAATTATCGGTGTCCGAGATTTATTTGATTCACTTTATATAGACAACTTTTGATGAAATGCAATGGTGCCTACTTTTTTCTTTTTGTTCATACTTTTTGGAAAGTAAAAAAAAAAAAAAAAAACACTATTTCGACTTTTAGAGTTACGTTAGCAAAAAAACTTCGACGACAGTCACGAAATAAAATTTGACTTTTAGAATATTTCGACTCAACGAACTTCGGCTTATCGAAAATAAATAACATTGATTTTCCATTCAGTTAAACGGGAATAAATATTCACTTCGACTTACCGAAGTTTTTGGCTCATCGAAGTTCGACTTAAAGAAGTTTTACTGTATTTTAGATTTTTTTCCCTTTACTTACTTCCTAGCAAAAACATATAATGCGGGAAATTCAACAACAATCCAGCTTAAATTAACAATATTAGTACAGTGAAACTTCTCTGGAGTGACCACTCTCTGTTCCTGAAAAAAGTTATCGTTAATGGAGTTTGGTCACTCTTAGAGATCCTTTTCGAACATGCAAATATATCACCATAGCTGTTATTTACCTTCTTCCTGCAGTATATTAATCAAGAACATTATGATAAAAATGTATTTAAATAAAGAAACTTTTTTTTTTAATTTTAAATGTAAAATATACTTTTTACTAGATTTTTCTATTTAAAAACTAATAGCTTTAAAATATGTGAAGATATTTGTTTGCTTCAGATTCTTTGTTTTTCCTAAAACAACTTTAGTTTCTAGTTTAGTTTTCAGCTGCAAAAATAAATTACTAATAGGTCATTATTAGTACAAGAAAAGATTATCTATTTCTGTTAAGAGTTTATTGTGCTAACAGCTTTGATCATACAGTATCCCTCAACTCCGCATTTTCATCACTTTCATTTTCCTCATCGGATTTTGTGTGCCTGAAAGACAAAAACATTTTTTTACCGCTAGTTTCTTTTAACTTCCTTTCTGATTTTCCTTTCTCATGTAAGTTCATGACTTCTACATGTTTCTCAAGAGTGCCCCACCTTAGCTTCCTAAGAGTCCTAAAAACAATGCCCTCCTTTTCGTGACCTTTTGAGGTTTAAAGCAGAAGAACACCTTTGGACTCGCAGGAGAATAGATTTTAAACCCTTATTCTGGTTTCTTTCCACCTTTGTCAACAAGAGAAAACTGGTCTGTGTATGATCTCCATGTTCTATTGTTTTTCTTTTGTTGTCTCTCGCTTTTTGAGTTTTCTCTAACAAAAATACCTATAGTTTTTAATGCTGAGGTTTACGATTTGCTGGTCATTGTGAGAGGTTTCAATGGTCTTTCCCAGAGGTATTTCAGCATTAGTCATATACGGCGGGGGGGGGATTGGTGTCTCAGAAAAGTGGTCGTTAATGGAGGTGATCGCTATATATAGGTGATCGCTCATAGAAGTTTCACTGTATGTGTAAAAACTAAAACCTGATGAAAGAAACGTGAAATACAGAGAAAATGTTGGTTTAGGGGACGTAAAATTAGATTTTCACTGTATGTGCTAATCTTTTTATGACCTATGGAAAAGAAAAACTGTTTCACATTTCGTTAAATAAAACACCCTGAGAAAAGAAGCTGCAAAAAAGGTCTGAACTTAAATCAATGAAGGAAAATATTTGTACTTTACAATAAACATATTGTGTTATACGTAATAAGAATATTTTTTACTCAAAGATGAAATTTATTCTGATTCCTCAAAAAAAATTATTGCATTTTTGAGCAATCAAAATATATTTTAATCATTCTTCTCATTTTGAAAATTAGTTTTATTGTTCCAAAAGTCCTTAATATACTTCATAGCGAATTTAGTTTCAGTTTAGATGATCAAGTTGGGCTGAGATAACTATGATTATTGTGTATGTGTATTTTCTTTATGAACCGGAAATGTCAAATCATAAACATTTGTTTATGCTTAAACTTTGGAGAACTATTTGCATTATAACTAAAAAATTTTCAATTACCAGGGAAAATCCCCACTTCATTCAGCTGTATTGAATAATCGGCATGGTATTGCAAAGTTACTTTGCCTTTATGATGCAGATGTTAATGCAATGGCAAGAATTGATGGATGGTGAGTAATGCTATAACGTTATTATGAAGTAGTATTTTGCTGCTATATTTTATTTCCAATTTTGATAAGATGTTCCGTCAGGTTTAGTAAGCTATCTTGTGTGAAACTTTTATATTTTATGCAAACTATTTAAGAGAATGCTCTGAAATATTTTTTGTAAATTTAGTATTACGTAATAGTTAACTCTGTCAAAGTAAAAATGTTATACCTATGTTAATGATTTCTCTTTTATTTAATGTATGAAAATCAAGAATCAATGATAAATTTGCTAATAAGTTTCTAAAGCAATATTATATATTTAGATAAATTTAGCTATATTTTTCTTATTCCTTAATTTTGGAAGAATTCACAAACTCTTCAATCAAAAATGAAATTAGCTCAACATTAGGAGTCATCTGGGAGGTATCCTCCATGTATTAAGATCCTTTGAACCCTCTGGTGTTGCAACAAGAACTAAAAACAATAAACTAAGAATAAATTACATTACACAACAAAAAAAAAATTTTTGTCTGCATCCTGGTTTTAAACATTCAATGCCTACTAGTTTTGGGTCAAGAAAAATAAATATGGTTGTGGATTCTTTTTTATTAGGTCTTGTTTTTGAGCTACCCAAAAGCCCACTAGAGAAATATACACAACAACCACACATTGATTTGATTTACAATTAAAAAGGAAAAAAGAATCCTGTGCAATAAATGTGATTAACCACTCAAGCGGCTGCGACGTAATATTACGTCAACGATTTTATATGTCATTAGCGGCAGCGACGTAATATTACGTTCGAAGCGTTCGGCTTTCCTGCAGAACACCAGCAGTTTTTCCCCTTGCGGGAAGTGAAGGGTGAAGGAATTGACGAACAGTAGGGGCGTTAAAAGCATCTACCGCTCCTTTGTCCACCCTCCGTGTCAATTTCTCCCAGTCAGGAATCACTTGAGCATGATTTTCAACTGTCATGTTTCTTTTGAAATACTTGTACAATGTGGATTTTTTTTTTTTTTTAATGCTTGCAAGTTTGTGAATAAAAGTAAATAAACATTTTACAATTACTTATAACGGCAATTTTAATATTTTAATAAGTTTGATTATGTAGAAAAATCTCTGAAAGGTCTTATAAATTATGCAATCAAAATTGATTAAGCTTTAATGTAAAATTTGTCATCCCTAATTCTTCATTTATTGCAGAACTGAGAACTAATATTATTTTTGTAATTTGAGTGTGCTTGGAAAAATCTTGCAGAAATGCTTTTATAGTAATTTTCATGGTAAATTTTTAACTCGTATAAAGAGTTCAATGGACCGAAAGTTTTATTCGTAGTAACGGAAATTTAGCTGCAATGGAGTTCAAGCAATATAATAGCATTTTTAAGGAAACAAAACCCTTATTTTGTTGCATTGGTTTTCGCTTATGAGGTATTACGTTTTTGAGCAATAAAAAGTTTGAAAGTTTGACGATATCAGATTTACAGTTATGTATATGATTAGAAATGATTTTATTATTTTAATGTTTTGAAGCTCAAATTTAGATTAAAAAAATCATAACCTATAATTTCTTCTAAATATTTATGCACTTTAAAATCGTGAAGAATATTCCGAAACGTTCCTGCAAAATAATGCGCAGCTAATGTGCTTAAATTCTGGCAGTAACGTATCGAGAAAAAAAAAGCACAACAGTTTCCCGCTAAAAGACAGTAACCCTTTCCGAAATCAACATGGAATTTTTCTGAAGTATTCAGAAACCTTCTCAATAGATGGCAATGACGTTTTAGGGAAGAAATCAGGTACTCTCTAAGAAAACTTATTTATGTTAGCTTGTTAGCTCCCTGATTTATCCCCTCAATCTGGATAAACCGTATAGTTGAACTTAAGGCTCAATAATCAAGCTCAATAAAAATTTAATAAAAACGCTGAGTATATTTTGATACTGGTAGCTAAAGATATTTTTTTCAAAACAGCAAGAAGTTTGCATTCCTGCAACTTGAAGCAATTCTGGAAATCTTTTCGCCGAACAACTTGATTTTCGCAGAAAACTGGTGGAAACCCGTTAAATTCTAAAATGTTGCTCGGAAATAACCTGTGACGTTCATTAATTTTCTTACAATGAAGAAGCTATTTCCACTTTTCTCCTCTCTTCATAGGTGATTTAAATTATAGCATTTGCTCTGGCGCGTTGAAAAGTAAACTAGTGCGTAATAAAAAAAAAAAAAAAAACAAAAAAAAACAAAAAATTGGTGTTTTTGGACAAAAGAACCAAAATTTGAGTTGTTTCTTAAGTTTTCATGGGAAGGGGGTGTAAAATCTTTTAAATGATGCTTCAATTGGTTTGATAAAGTATTGATGAAGTTATGGCGCTCCCACCGAAAAAAAAAAGAAGCGTTTGAGAAACAATATATATGATAATGATAATAATAATAATAACAAACAATTTCAGCAAAAGTATTGGAGAAATTCAGGTTTCAAGTTATACTAATTTCAAATTAATTAGACTTAAATAATGCAATGTGTTCAAAAAATAAAACAAAACTATATTTTATATTATGATTATTAGTTCGTTTTTTGGCCGAAACTAATATTGTATAGTTGAAGCTTGCAAACTTTTCTCCTAAATAATGAAATTTTAAAGACATGCTAATATTATGTACCTTTTATTCGCCACCTCGCCCCAATTGCGTAAACTGACTTAACGCCCGTATTGAGGTAGGAAAAAGTATTAAGTTGAGCTATTTTTTTGGGGGGGGGGGGCGGCTTTGGTTTCGCGTCAGCGACACACTCATGTTTAGAAGTGAAAATAATAATAATAATAATAATAATAAACTTTTCTTGTTACATAATAAAATTAGCAACTAAGTTTGAAGCTTGACCGTGTTAAAAATAAAAAATACAAATTACCATCTATAGCAAGTATTTTGAATCAAGTCTTGCCCGAAACAAGCAAAAAATTCATCGTCTCTTAGCTCTACTGATCGTATCTAGTATTCTCTGGATTTATACCTACTTTTTTGCGACTAAATTTTAGATTAGCAGAAAAGAAATCTGATTTGGTTGAAAGTCAACACTGGTTGAAACAATAAATTTTCTCTGCAGTAGATAATCTTTTGACTTCGAATCACCAACAGGCCAATCTTAACAGTACTGTAACTATGGGCATGACGCCTTGCGCTTATCCGTCAGTGAAAGCATGCATATATTGGAAGCTCGTTTGAAATACAGCGTAACCCCAAACGTACGCGATTTTCAAGGGACAGAAAAAAAGTTATCGTTAATTCAAGGATATCGTTAAACCGAGGAGCATGGATTTTTAATGCAGTCGAATCCGGAACAGTGAAATTCGTCGTTAAATTGGGGAAATCTCAAATCGAAGTTATACCGTACTTCAATACAGATAATAAAAAGATGCTTCAGCTGCATAAATGTGTACTAAAATGTGTTCAAATGGGATCCGGTGTACGGGATGTGAACTAAAATATGTTCCGAATTATGTTTTGTTACAAAGAAAATGCAACAATTGTGTTCTGCTCAAGATATTTGCTTAGTTAAAACTTGGAAACTCATTTGAACAGAGATTGGACGCACATTTGAGAATAGATTGGGGACAAATTTGAGAACAGATTTTGAGCACATCTTGGCGCACTTGTGAGATCATCCCTTTCTTTGTCACTACTGAGGGAAAGGGGGGGGGGGAGCCAGATGATAGAAAAGTATTTAATGCCGTATTTAAATACTAATCGTAATGGAAGTACATTTGCATCAGAGATTGGCGGTGAGCTATAAGTAAATGTAAAAAAAAAAATCATAATTTTTTAAACTAGCTGCAAAACAAAAAACTATATGATAGAATATAATATAATGCAGTATAGCACCGTTGATGCGTTTTTCAAGCGACTGATATGGAATGATGCATAAATGATTTTTTTTTTCTCTGCAGACAATAATTTTCGAAACAGAGACTTATCCAAAAGTTGGATAAGTCTCTATTTCGGTCTCGCTATTTTTTCTTTTGCTACGGCGGCATTCATGTAAAATTATTTTAAATTTTCAAATTTATTTTTTAATGAAAATACTTTACATATCCGAAACAGGTCAATTTTTAGGTCAATAAAAGAGGGTGAAAAATAATAATAATGTTAAAAATACACAAATAAATCAAGTATAATCTATTAGCTTCAGATTATAGTTCAGAGCAAATCATATTTTAAGTTTATTAAATGATTCATTTTGGAGAACTCATTTAATGAACAAGTTCAGATAATTTTATGAAATTTTGTTAAAAGCGTTGAAGAAAATAAGCAAAGGAACGAAAGAAAGAAGTGAAAGTGTAAAAATCACTCTTGTACATGTTACACTCACAAAAGCAGTTTGTCTACTTTCTTTTTCTTGAGTACTGAAGCACTCGTGTAAGCCCCCTGAATTTGACTGACAGCAGGGCGGAGAAGATAGATAACGTGACGTATGTTGCTTTTAGAATCCATTTCCAGTTTCATTGCATTCGTGAGGAAATTTCTCTGACCGTTCAACACGTTTCTTATTAAGAGTACAAGTTTCGCCAAGTTTCTTATCCAATTTTAAAACTAATAATTATAAAGTAAACAACAAATTAGCCTTTTTACAACTTAAAATAATTTACCACAACATTTAAACCTAATCCTACAGAATGTAATTTAAAAATTTGTAAAACTATGCTGATTGCAAAAATACTGAAACACATCTATACAACTGCCAATTTAACGTGCACACTAAAGATATATTGACAGATTAATGCATCTTTTTAAAAAACTGAAATATTGTATCTATACCTATTAAATAAAATATAATTTTAAAATAATTTTCTTTATTGATGCCCATTAACCGCATTACCCACCTTTTCATGTATAAATAACATCACTATTGTTATAAGTTTTAAAACTAGAAATCATTGAAGAATATTTAATGCAGTACATTTATATAGCTTCATTTTAAATCTCAGAAATTTTTTTAAAAACTAAACTTAATGTAATGTAACTTTCAATAGAATACATTGCAAATAAACATTTTATCGATTGTTGAATGAATTCTGGATCCAAGGGAAGGGATCAATACACAAATTTTAAAATCAAACATACATTTCTGTTATGATATATCAAAAGGTACAATTTTGAATTAAAAAAAAACATATCAAATTGCAAAAGAAAATTTGCAACATAATTTGTTTCTGGCCGAGGCGGTCGAATCACAGCTCAACCGCCACTTAGCCGGGGCACAAGTACATTTCACTAGCGTGCTAATCAATTTTAGATATCAATGTGAAGGAAGTGCCGGCAATGAGATATTTACTGCATTCAGTTTTTTTATGACTATTCTAGATTGACGATCCCAAATAGGGTGAATTTACAACTACTGAATGCGGCAAAGTTTAATAATATACTTATAACTCTTCCTAAGCTCTGACTAAGAGATGACACACACACATATGTCGCATATTTATTTCCATATGTGTGTTTGAAAACCTGTAACGCATCATCCAAAGCAGAGGATTTATTGTCCTTTAGATTGTACACATATTATCATTTGTCTGATTTCCTGAAGGGAATTGTATCTTTAACTGGAGTTTTGAGTCCGATGATAACATGTCTGTGAGCTTTTTAAAATCAGTTCATTTGCTATTATTTTGCAAGACGGAAAGGTATCACAGAAATATTAGAACCTGTGCGGGGAAACCCAAATTTATTTCAATAGTTAATTCAAAATCTATTTTATTTTTCTTCATCTTCTTCAGAAGTTAGCGCAGTGGTGGTGCCCAGCCTACGGCAAGGGCGGATTTCAGGGGATGGTCATGGGGGTATGACCCCCCCTAAACCATCGACACTATTATCCATTCATTATTATTTTACGTGATCATAATTTAATAATTGCATACGAGTTAGATGGATGAATGTAGCATATCATGAAAATATATCAATACGCATTGTGTTCAGATGCTTCATGAATAAAGTTGTCATCTGTAATAATTTTTAGTCTATTAATTATTTGTTTAAGTAAATATTTGAAATAATTCTTCCTTTCATTGCTTCTGATATTAATTTGAAAAAAAAAATGTGCAGTTCTAGATGCCATGAATTTGCCGATTTGATACATTTTATTGACACTCAAACAGTGTCAGAAATTTTTCGTAACCAAAACTGAATGTTTTTCAGCATGACCACCCCTCCCCCTAAAATGCTTGTCTGCATCCTCCCTTGATCTACGGCCCGTGAAGCATATGTGCTCTGTAAAAAGAAATGTGTAAGGTTACCAGTATTAATAGGTGTAACGTTACAAGAATTATGTTTTTGGTTTGGAAGGTTGTCGTAACATAAAGGCATAATCATAAGCAGACTATTCATTATTTATGAGAGTGTACATATATATTATTAATGTATCCCTGGGCTTTTATAATGATCTTAAATGAGGAATATAAAAAATGTGAAATTCATTTATAAATTAATTAGTTGGTTAAGAACCAACCAATTTTAAGAGAAAATATATATATATATATTTTTTTTTGCTGTTGTGAGATTAGTATAGAAATAATTCTGTTGTAAAAGAGACAGCTTTTTTTCTTTAGCATTTTTTCTATAGCTTTCTTGGGGAAGGGTGGGATGCAGGATCTTTCGAGAAAACATGAAAAGCACCTTATTGCACTCGATGTTGAAATCAATAAGGAATTCAGTTTCTACTTATTCTAGGTTGAAAGAAAGGCATGAGTAGAAAGAGCGAGAACATTCACAATACACAATAGCTCTTATCCATGGGGGTCGTTCCTGGGGGATCTTCTACCACACGTGTGTTTAGCAGGAGAGCTTGTCTCAATGGTCTAAGGCCATTTCTAACTGGTTTGTACTTACAAATACATATGACACAGAGACCTAAATTTAATAAACAAAGAGATAGAAAACTATTGTGATTGACCGATAATTGTGAATGGTTTTTGATGTTTTCAAGGCAAATCATTCATTTTAAAAAAAAGTGGTTAAAAGTATCACATTTTAGAACTTACATCCAAACTTTTACATCAATCAGAATGTATCGCACAACTTTTTAACGAATTCCTTACAAAAATAAAATTGTATGAGGCATTCACAATTCCCCAGAACGGATTTGTAAATCACGTGATTTTTTGGGTAATATAGATGGTAGAGTGATAATAATAAAATCCCCGATAAATTAGCGAATTTCGTTCTGATAGTTTTCTGCCTTATCTCTATCCAGGTCGTGATTTCGAATCCCCTCCCCCCTAACCGACGATCCTACCATTACCGTAATAATGCTAGATCTAAGTATTACTCCCAAAAATCTAGTTCTGTGATCTTGCCATACATTCACAGTAGCATCTTACTATTCCGTCATTCGTGTTAAGTGACGAAAGGACATAAGTCTGGGACTTATGCCCTTTCTGCACTAACGAAAAATGTGACCCCTCAATAAAGTGCTTTGTTGTACAAGTATAGACTTCCCTGCTATAATAGTCGATTTCTCTACATACTAAAACCACAGCGAAATCGATTTTGAAAAAAAAAAAAAAAAAAAAATGTGACATGCCCTTTCTGAAATAATCGATTCAAGTGTAATGTAAATTGTTATGTTAACCTTTTCTATTTGGCGCACCCTTCAAAATATTTTTTCTCGACTACAGCACTGCATATAGTGAGATCACGTTACAACGAATACTAATAAAACAAAATTTCTGTTTCAGTGAAATGATTTTTTAGTCGCAAGGTAATTGCTGTTAAATTGCTTGAATTAAATTGCTACGAAATCTCCGTTACAGCGAGCAAACACAATGTGTGGCTTCTTGAAGGGGGGGGGAGAGCTATGAATCAGTGGAGTAACGTAGGGGGGAGGCAAAGGGGGTACTCGCCCCGGGTGGCACTATGCTAGGGGCGGCAAATTCTGTAACACTACATTAAAATTAAAAAACGTTTTTTTTTTTTTTTTAACGGCACTTGTCTCAAGAAATTTTTCTCGTTCAACCACGAGCACGAAATACTGGATACTAACATGTATGTGTTGTATTGATCACTTTAGCTGATATAGTAAGACTAGAAGGGAGAGTTCAACCTCATTGAAGAGAATTATAAATATCACAAAAATCGACAAGCAGTTCGGGGCGGAATGAGTCCCCCCAGAGGGCGCCAACCTTGACTACCAAAGAGCGGAAAAAAAAAATAATAAATAAAAAATAAATAAATAAATAAAGAAAAGAAAAAGAAAAAAAAACACGAAGGTGCACAGATGGTTAGAGGGCGGAAAAATAGAAGAAAAAACGAAGACGCACACGTTCGAGGACACAAATAAAGTGATATAAAAAAAATTTACATCTTGAATTCGAATTATGTATTTCGCAATCAAGATTCACGAGATGCGTAAAATGGTACTCTGTGGCGACGTGCCTTCTCGTGAAAAACGGACACTATATGTGTGATCGTAACTTCAATAAGTATAAATAATTTGGGAAGGTTTGCCACTAAAGGTCTGTGGAGTCGGCTCATATGCAACATACGGTGCTTCAAGATGTATAATTTTTTAAAAAATTGTATTCATTTTATTTTATTTATTTATGTTTTTTTTTTTAACGTGCACATTTTTTCGGACATGGAACTCATGGAAATGAAGCCGATATTTTGATTTTTCATCGAGAAGTACAATCGAAAGCAAATTGCATTGGCTTAAGATTATATTAAAATGTAAAACTTGTTTTGGATAATAAAATCATGTTTTCGTTCTGTAAAATACTAAAAATGTCGTTTTTTAGGTGGAGGGTGGGGGGACATTTAGCAGGAGAGTGTAAGAGGGGCGGCAAATTTTGTGCCTGCCCCGGACGGCAGAAACCTACGCTACGCCGCTGCTACTTATACAAACTACACAATAATATTAATCGATAGATATAAAGAAAAAAGTCGAAAAATGTAATTTTACTTCACATCTGTTGCTATGCCGCTCATATGTACTTATCAAAACTTCAGGGAGTAATTAAAAAAAGCCTATGACAATTCCATAACTGAATGAGCTAAGGGAATTAATTATTTGTTGCAACATAACCAACTATAAGCTATTTAAAAAGAACTGAAAAAGGAAGGGGTTTCCTTCCAATTTCATTTTTCGAATTGAAATCAAATTCGGTCTACCTTTGGGAAGGAAGATTTCAGTGGTTCTTCTGAGGAAATTTCAAAAGAAAATGAAATTATAAATTACTTATCGACACAGATGCAGCACTTTCGAAGAGGAAAGGAGTAGCTAATATTTTGGAGCAAAAAACAAACATAAACATATCACCAAAAGTACTGGAAAACTTTGAAAAATTCACAATTTTACAAATTCCTCGAGAAATAAAAAACCAATTGCTCTGTAGTTTTTTGCACATAAAAAGTATGAACTCCGGTTATCATTTTCCAATTAAAATTACGTCTACTAATATTCATTTAGGGGACCAGCAACAAATTGAGTTGACAAAAAAGGGTTTTTGATCATCTTTCATTCTAAATAGCGGGGAATAAGCTATAAATTTCAGAAATAAGTAAAAGAACTATGCAGCGTTTATTTTTATATTTTCGTGAAAGTATCTCTTATACGTACGGAAGATAAAAGTATTTCTTTCAAAAATACAATTTTTTTGGACGATATTTGGCTCATAACATGCAGAGTTTTCCTTCAAACGATACTAAACTTTCAGAATATTTGACAGCGTACAAGAAAAATATAATAATAAAATGTGAAGCAAAAATATTGAAAATTCGATGAAATAGGAACGTTTAAAGCAATTATTTTTTCACTGCGCATGCACAAAAGATAACAATTTACAACCTTTATAATTCAAATTCCAAATAGATCTTACAACTCATAAAAAAAGTTCCACTTCGATATCATTAAAATTTAAAAAGTTATCAGTGTTCAAATGAGCTGAATTTCAATAATTCTTGGCTAGGCAACGAATGATGAGGGGTCGTTCTCAAACTGGCAAAACTTTCCTCTTATCGTGCAAAATGATTCATGATAAAAACGGATTATTTGCGAACGATCCCTCATGCTTCGTCGCCTATCCATGAATTCGGCTTATTAGATCGCTGACAACTTTTCAAATTTTAAAGATATCGAGTGGAATTTTTTCAATAGTTGGAGGATCTATCTGGAATTTGGATTATGAAAGTTATAATTTTCTTATGGTTAGCGCATGCACAGTGAAAAAGTAATTGCTTTAAACGTTCATATTTCATCAAATTTTCAATATTTTTACTTCAAATTTTCTTACTATATTTCTCAAGTATGCTGTCAAATATTCTGAAAGTTTAGTAACGTTTGACGGAAAACTGCGTGTTATGAGCCGAAAACCGTCAAAAACACTTTGTATTTTTCAAAGAAATGCTTATATCTCCGTAGTTTTAAGTGATACTTTCACCAAAATATAAAAATAAATTCTACATAGTTCTTTAACTTATTTCTGAAATTTGTTGCGCATTCCCAACTAATTACGGTAAAAGAAGATCAAAAACCTTTTTTTGTTTCCTCATATTGTTGCTAGTCCCCTAACTGAATTGACTTAATTTTTATTGGAAAATGATAACTGGAGTATACTTTTTATTTGAAAAAAAATACACAGAATTAGCTTCTTATTTCTGGAGAAATCCGTAAAAATGAATTTTTCAAAGTTTCCTAATACCAAATTACTAATTTTGGTCATATAGTGTATGCGCGTGTCGAAGTGTTGTAGTGTTGATGTGTAATATTATACACACATTGTGTTGAAAAGCATAGTAACACGATGTTGTTTCAGAAGAACGAAGCCAAGCGTTTAGGTATCTGTTTTCAATGCTTTTCAAATTCCTTCTCTGTACACTTTTCTACAACTGACCGTCGAACACGCCCAGGAATGGGGAGCATTGGAAGTCACTCGTGCGAACTAAAAGGCAGGCGTGGTCGAAGATAATCTTGACACTTTCCAGGGGGAGAAGCAGAGTTCCAATATGTGCTGCAGTGAAACTAACGTGCGAAAACCTGCTGCAATATGGCTACAATTTTTCCTTGAATTAGAGC
Source organism: Uloborus diversus (assembly GCF_026930045.1). NCBI lineage: Eukaryota > Metazoa > Arthropoda > Arachnida > Araneae > Uloboridae > Uloborus > Uloborus diversus. The sequence continues at coordinate 96,257,931 of NC_072740.1, read as the reverse complement.
CGCCAAAGTGGTTAAATAGGTCCTGTTGTATTGAACGGTGTTTATTTCTCCGAAAGCATTGGTTGCTTTTGGATATTGCTGTAAACACATCTTTTTCGAATACTTTTTTGTACCTCAAACAAGGACCATCTCTTGCAGTAGTTCAGCAGAATTTGGGGAGCATTAACAGTGCTCAATAACCATGATAACTGCATCCTATTGAAAAGATATCTTGGTGAAACCTTTCCTCGTGCTCATTGCTCATAGTTTGTGTTTAAGCAAAATATCCTTGAGGAAGTGAACGAAATAGAGTTTCAGAGACATATCATTCATCAATAATCACAGAAGATCTGTAGGGGTTTTTTGAACAATAGTTTTTAGTTTGCCTCGTGTCTGCTGCTAACAGAGCTCGTACGGGTCATGGAAATCCTGCAAAGTCATAGAGGAAAAAATAAGCAAATTTCAGACCTTTAAAAGTTATGGAAAATTTAAATTTTCTTTCAAAGTCATGGAAAAATGTCCTGGGCAAAGAGAAAGTAATAGTACCTAAAAGAGCATTAAAAATCTTGGGTGATTTAATAGTATTGCTCATAAAAGCTATTAAAATTGGAAAATTTAATAATCTCAAAAACAAATCTGAATTTTGAAATCTCATTGCATCCACTTCTTTAGCAGCCCCTCCATCTTTTTTGTATTAAATACAGTTCTTCAGAAATCAGACATCAGTTACAGTATATTTATTGTAGAATATAAATTAAATCATAAGGGGGGGGGGGAGGTTTCAGTCTTCAATTAAATAATAATAATATTTTAATGACTAAAAAAGTTATTTATTAGTAAAAGTAGAAAAATAATTGTTGTTGTTGTCGTGTTTGATGAAGTGCAAAGTTTGAAGGATTTAGATACCTCTTGTTAATGTCTTGATGACAAGATCTGCTAATTCTGGAGTTCGATGGCTGTAGAGGATTTCAATTGGTGTTGCTCCAAGTTGGAGGAGGGAGCGCTGACTTGAGTTATGTATGTAACCACGGCATAGGAAATTCTTCTTGGATAGCTAATTTAGATTAATATTACGCATTACATGTACTCATAACATACAACAGATAACACACGTAAGGCAATAAAATAAATGCAACGGGAACGCCCCTTGGCGTTTCGACTCCTTTATGCAGGCTAAAGTTATTATTCAAATAAATTGACTATTAATGGAAGGGTGTTCTTTCTTTTTTTTTTAAAGCTTTGACTCCATTCAGATGACTAAGCATAATGTAATCATAAAAAAAGTATTAGATTTAAAAATTCAGACCTCAAGGGAATCCTTTTTGTGCAGAAAAACTTTTTCATTGTATGCTGAAATGTAGATTTTGCTGTTAGCAGTGTTCGACCTTTTGTATAAGTAAAAAAATACTACGCCATATTGAAATTACGTTTTTCATCCCGTAAACCTTTAACTATTTATTCGAATGTGATGTAAAACATTACAATTATTATTAACTTCGAAAGCAAGAAATAATTTTCTGCTCCTCTGCTTTCAGCGAAATAAAAAAAGGCATTTTATCTACTTTCAAAAAATTACACTTAAAAAACAGACTCAGTTCAACTGGTTTTGGTTTTGAATTTTAAGTGTTTGATTAAAAGAAAAACATGTGCTGACATTCAAGCCATAACGGTTAAAGCAGCTTGCTGTGGGAAATTGTATCAATTTTCAAAAATAAAAACTCTTATTTTCAATCAAATTTATTATTTCTCTAGAATGTTTGTTTCAATTGCAATGCAAAATCTTCCTCATTCCTAAATCAGATTCCATGTTTTACAGATAATTTTAAAGTGTATCATGCTGGCTAATGACAAAACATAGACGCATGGTCTTTTTTTTTTTTTTTGGCAATTAGCTTTTTTGCTGTTTTTTATTACACATTGCTTCAATGAATAGCATTTGAAAATGAAGGCTCAATTGCTCGGTTGGTTGGAGTGTGGTGCTGATAATCAGAATCGCCCCAGTTGGAATCCATGCCAATGAATATCTCTTAAATGTTTCTTTTTTCCATCAGAAGCTCACATAGGCAGGATAGTATTTGCCACAATCCATTTTTTCACATGCACAATTACTGCTCTTTCACTAGTCACTCAGTCACACTTTTAATGATATTTATGTTTGCATTGAAAATACGTACAACCAAAAAGTGAGCGATGATTACATTATCACAACGTTATATTTACCGAGGTTTTGTTGCTGATGAATTTAAATTACATACTTTCTTTTGTGTGTTTACTTTTTTCTGTTTACTTAAATCTGTTTACTTTTTTTGATTCTTCTTCATAATGCTCTTTCTTTGAAACTTTTAAAGAGTGAAACGCCACATGAAACAATTTGAAGAAAAGTGCGGAGCTCCGCACGGGTCGACTAGTGCATCATATTTTTTCTGTTGATCTGTATTTCAGAGTTTATAGTATGGTTACATGTTTTGCAAAATGCAAAAGAGCATTCTAAATTCTGAAAATTAACTGCAGTTTAAACATTTTTACTGTGGCATTTCATTTTATGTTATTAAACAAAACTTATCTGAAAACATTTTGACTAAATTCATCAGTTCTAGTGAGTTTGTTTCTTAGTTGTATCACAATGGATCCATGAAATTCACATTAAGTATTAATACAGTGTATCTTTCCCTTTTCCCACAATAAGCTTATTACAGTATGCATCTACTACATTGGCATTAAACTGGTGTTTCAATGGTAAACATAATTGATTATTTTTCCTAATTTTCAAAAGTTTTAATTAGCTGTAGTGAATAACTTCTTCTTTGAACATGTCGTCGCCTCAGAGCAAGAGTAGGACATGTGCAAAAAGAGAGTTTCTAGTAAAATTGATTTGAAAGTTTGTTTTCATTTTCAATGCTGAATATTTGAGGTTGTAATTCATTGATTAAAAAAAAAAAATAGGAACTCCCCTAACTTTTGAGTACATCTTAAGGAGTGTACTGAAAAATTTAATTAATCTTATAGGAAAATAATTAAATTCACTTGTCCTACTGTTGCTCTTAATGTTTCTGAAGACAACTAGGATATATAAAAGAGAATAGCAACATATTCTAGTGTTTTACTTTAAAAAATCATTTTCAATTAGGACACTGCTAAGATCAGGGCTGCGGAGTCAGAGAGAAAAGGACCAACTCCGACTCCAGGAATTTTAGAGCTTTCGACTCCAGCAACATATTCAAGTGTTTTACTTCAAACAATCATTTTCAATTAGGACACTGCTAAGATCAGGGCTGCAGAGTTGTAGAGAAAAGGACCGACTCTGACTCCAGGAATTTTAGAGGTTTTGACTCCGACAGCACTGGCAGAACTGCAGACTTTGAGGGAAAATGACCGACTCTGAGTTTTTGAATTTAAAACTTTCAACTTCTTTACCACAAAATCAGCCCAACACCGACCCATTTACCACAAAATGAGTCTGACTCCGCAGCTCTGGTTAAGATAAATGTAAAGCTGTTGTTTTGCTGCTTCCAACTCATCAGTAAAGTTGATTTTAAATAAGCGGTTTTGTGGTTGTGTTTAGAAATTAAAAAAAGTCTAATGCTATTAAACATTTTTATTGGAAGTACACCCAAACTAGATATTATTCAGAATTACAATTATTATCATTGTCAACAGTCACGGATCCCTTTAGAGATATAAAGAAGTATTGCTTCTTTGGAACCATATTTTGTTTGCACACGGAAACCAGATCATTCTTCTTTTTGATTGGGATGAATGGTTTTTCTGTATAAACTGGATTTAGTACAGCTTGTTTTCTTTTTGCTTGAGTTTTTATTCTTATGACAATTATACGAGCAATATACTCGTTTTCAGGAAAAGATATCTCGTTAAATATTGACTCCTTCTAAGCAGGATTAGTAAAATAGTTCCAAAAAACCTTTAACAGATAAAAAAACTTCGAAAATTAGGTCAACAGATTTTCATTAAAAAAATCATCAAACTTTAAATAATGCCCCCCTCCTCTAAAAAAAAAGCGACATTCGAATTCAAATAATGTTTCCCCAAAACCCCGATTAGAATAAGAGTAGCAGTTCCGTAAAACCCTTATTATAGAGCTAACAGTCCTTATGAAAATTAGATCAAGGACTACGATCATGGTAAAAGTCTACAATAAAGTTAAAACAAAATTGTTGTCTGCCTACTTCAGAAAAAACATTGAATCATGAAAAAAAGGAAAAAGAAAAAAGAATAATAAGGGAAAATGAAGAATGAAAGGAAAACTGACATTAAAAAAACTGTCAAGGAACCTTTTTTGGATTGTTTAAAATGAATTTAAATCTTAAAGAATTGAAATTTGTTTCAAAACATTCATAAATTCAGAATTCGCGAAAAAGAATGAAAAAAAAAATAAAGTCCTTTTTTTATTGCCTGCGAAAAAACAAAATTACAGCTAATGAGCGCCACATTAGAATTTCAGCTAATTGTTCACCTTTACAATTTACTCTAGAAGAAGAGGTTACAAACAGACACACTGACAAACAGACAGATAGACACAAAGGCAGATGCCCACTTGTTTTAAAATTATAGATTATGCATATAAAAATAGCCAGAAAAAGTGTTCTGCATTTTTTTTACTAAATAGTATCATTTTAAATAAAATATTCACTAAACAGACACACAAAAAAATAAATGAAAATCCCTACATAAAACAAAATGATGCCTTTTTTCTATCACTAAAGGAATACATTTCTGTAAAATTGTGAATAGAATTTTACAGAATTATTCTTTGTAATTCAGTTATTCAGTTGAAAACTTTTTAAAATAATTTCTTCTATAAAATTGTCTATAGAATTCCATAGAAAACTTTCCTAAAGAACTTTCTTATAGAAAATGTATAGATCTTTACACTGCCATGGCAAGGTAAAGCAGAGCATCTGCAGAAATGAGGTTTTGAGATATTTAAAGAAATGTGTTTTGAATTCCATTCTAACAATAGGGAATTGTTAGAATTTGACATTTATTTTGTGCTTTATATCAGTGGAAACCAAATCAGCAAGCTTGTACCATAAATCCAAAGTACAACTAATGACAAATATGAAAGAAAAAAAACAATGAAAAATTTTCAGACACTGCTTTTTACCTTCCCATGGCAGTATAGAACTCTGTAACAATGCTATAGTTGTACTAAATATTCACCTTTTGATAATGGTGTCACCCTCCAACTGCGCATTTTTTTCACTCCTATTTTTAGAGCGTAACAATCATTTTTAGATAGCAAATAAAATTCAAATATACTTTGCTTGAAATTGTGACAGTATTTCAATCAAATATAGTTTTTCCTACCGCAGATCCATCCGCATTAACATACTACCATGCCTAAAAAAGGAACAATACTGAAAAACTTCGAACAGCTTTTAAGAGCGTTTTATGTTTGAAAATAATATTATCACCTGCTTGCTGCAAATAAAAATATTAAATCATGAAAAAAGGAAACTAAAATTATCATGTGATAATTGTTAGAGCAACATTAGCAAATTTAACATTTTGTTGCTTGTATTTTAGTAAAACAGAAGGATATCTGATTTAACCTAGTGTTGCCCTAAACTAAGATGAGTTTTGGAACTTCTGCAACACAAAGTTATGCTTTGCACACAAAAGATTTGTATATATAAAAAAATTTCGAATACTCCACTAAAGAAAGGCACATTTGGTAATATGAAAAAGATCATAAACTCTTTTTTTTTTTTTTTGAAGATGTCTTAGTGTTGCTCTGAGGCGTCAATGTCTCAATCAAAGTTTAAAATTTAGCTCAAATAAAAATGAAACAGATTGACACATCTACAAAGGGTTGCAAATGCATATTTATTAGCCTGATTCATGTTAGCATTTTTCAAAGATTTTTTTTTTTAAATGCTTTTTGCTTTTTCAATTGCTAAAGAAGAATTGAACTCAACTCAAACTTTGATACATGTATTTCCATAGCATATATGTTTGTATGTATATTTGTTTTCTGATGTAATATTTATTAATATTTGTTATAGGGTTACTCCTTTAGACTTGGCAATAAAACTGAAGAACAGGAAAATTATTTCTTTGTTAAAAAGTTACAATGCTTTTGAAGCAAATGAAATTAAAAAGCAAGCTGCTTTGTTAATTGAGGTTAGTTTTCTCATTCCATGACTAGATAAAGGATCCTGAAGTATTCTACTTTGGGAGGAATATCTTTCAATTTTTTAATTTCAAAATTCAGTAAATTCCCCATTATCTGCGGAATTCAGTGACACAAGTGCCGTGGATATTAAAAATCGTGGATAAACCACAAAAATGCTAAAATGAGGGACAAATAAGATAAAAATTGTCCTTCTTCAAACACTTGGCTGTATTGATGCATAATACATTCTACAAACCGTGAAAATATGTACAGTACAGTAAAAATGTTTTTTATTTTTGCACAATTGAACTCAACACCAGTAAAGAACAATTGCATGTATGATGAAGGAAACACAAAAAATAAATGAATAAATAAACAAATAAATAAAATAAAATTAACTGAGTTTAAATTTCAGTGTTTCGAAAAAAAAGAGCCTTTTTTTTTCTGCAAAAATACATGTTCCTGCTTGTTAATAAACTTGTGGATAATCCGCCCCGCCAATAATCCACTCACCGATAATTGGGAGTTTACTGTAGGTGGGAACACTGAACATTACTGGTTCTCAGTGAATTTTTTCCACCATAAAGTTGGCCTAAACTATCTATGATCTGCAAAGTATGAGACAAATAAAATAAAATATTTTTTGAAAATTGTATAATATTGGGATTGTTTTTTACTTTAAATAATCTGAACCCATATTTTATTCAGTTTCTTGAGGAGCAAGGAATAAGTAAAATGTGCTGACTGATAAAGGAACTATTGTAAAAAGCCTATTAATTGAAATGGATAGTGTGATGTTTATTATTAAAAAATATTATTTTTCTATGAAAAACAAAAATAAGATGATTATGAAATATACTATTTGACTTTTTTCTTTTAAATTAAGGACTTATTTTTCCCCCCTGCTTTTTTATTTATCTATATTTTATTACACCTATAATAGAACCTATAACAACTTTTGGAATGAGTTTTTTATATTAATAAATTTGTTTTTGTTTAACAAGTTAAAATTCTGAATCTAAGGGAAAAGGTTGAAGAAAACAGGGCTGCAGAGTGAGAGCAAAAATGACCGACTCCAGGAATTTTAGAGCCTCAGACTCCTTTAACCCAAAATCAGTCTGACTCCAACTCCGCAATCACTAGAAGAATGGCAGACTTTGTGGGGAAATGACAGATTCTAACTCTTGGAACTTTAAGCCTTTGACTCCTGAATCTGAGTCTTTTACTCCAAAATCAGTCCTACTCTGACTCTGCAGCCCTGGAAGAAACACAAATTCTGTTACTTCTTCATTTTAAGTATTTTATCCTTTCAAGTAACATCAAAACCCCTCTCTTGTTTGTTGAAAGGGAGGGGGGGGGGTTCTTGTTGTTCAAAACATAGATTGTTTTGAACTCGCTAAAAAAGTTCTTTGATGAATTCTTCTTTATGTTTTAGCACTTTAAACACTGATTTTATGGAGAAGAAAAAAGTGTTCAGACTGAGAAAGCAGCATTTAAAGATCACAGAACTGTTAGTAAAATAGTGCAGTTGAAATATTTTAAATTCTTGCTACTGTAGTAATATTGATCTGATTGTTTCAAAACTTTTCTGAATTGTATTAAAGGTGTCAAAAAATTTAAAACTTGATATTTTCATTGATTTTTGCTATTAAAATAGCCCTTCATAAAAATATTTTAAGGGGAAGGGGGTTGGGCAAAATATTTCACAATATTCTTTTTTGGAAAAGGACCATTCACAAAAACTCTTTAAAAAATTATTTTTTTAATCTCTAAAATTACCCTTTCACTATCCCTCTTTAGTTACAGATTAAAAGTACTGTAATCAAAATTTTTATTTCGAATTTATTCTGTTAATAAGCAGCAGAAGCTGTTATTTCTATTTTTTGAAACATGTATACATGTTGTTATTAATATTAAATAATGTATGTAACGATGTAAAAGTTATGGGGATTGTCGAAAATGAAGAACAAGTAAAACAGCTGCAAGAGGATTTAGATCATATTACTAAGTGGGCAGATAAATGGGGTATGGCAGTTAATGTAGGGAAATGTCAAGTGCTACACTTAGGTCATGGAAATAAGCGTATGAAATATCATTTACAGGGTTCAGTCATAAATCAGGCCGAAAATGTTATGGATCTGGGTATCTTTATAAATCAGGACTTCAAGTTTAGTCAACAGTGCAGTATTGCTAGTAACAAAGCCAACAAAATGCTTGGGTTCATCAATAGATCTATTTCAAACAATTCTAAGAAAGTTCTTCTGCCTTTATATAGGAGTTTAGTAAGACCTCATTTGGAGTATGCTGTTCAGTTTTGGTCGCCTTATCTGAAGAAAGATATTTTTATATTGGAAAGGGTTCAAAGAAGGGTAACTAAATTAGTAAGGGGACTCTCAGATTTAGATTATGATACCAGACTTAATAGGCTTAACATGTATAGCCTGGAGCAAAGGAGAGTCAGAGGGGACATGATTCAGTTATTTAAATTTATCAAAATGAAAGATGTAAATGGATTAAATTTTTGCGGGGAAAGCAGGACAAGGGGTCATTGTTTTAAGCTATTTAAATCTCAGGCTAACTTGGAAATCAGGAAAAACTACTACTTTAGCAGGGTCGTGGGCACTTGGAATAGCTTACCGGAAGAGGCGGTAATGAGCAAAGGAGTGGATAGCTTTAAGAGGGCCATTGATCTTCATTGGGGACTAATTAATTGACTAGGACCAGCCTAGCTGGGCCCAGAGCCTGTTGCTGGTCGTCACATTTGTATTTGTATTTGTATTATTGTATTTAGTTTTTTGATCTATACTTTTTAGTTTTAATATTGCAAATGCTATGCATTGATTTATGAAATTATATAGTTCTACAAATTCACAGGAACAGATAATGCTCAATTTTATGAACCTCTAATTTACAAATACTTAAGATTTTAGGAACTACTCCATAGTCCTTAAAATGTGTCATTGAAACAATGAAACTTTTCATTCTTTTTGATGAGCTCAAAATGACAAGAGTCTTTTTTAGTGAACTTGATGTAAAGGTCAAAGTAGCTCTTTCTTAAGATTTCCAGGTACAATGATTGAAAATTTAAGGGAGAAAGATAACATGACATGAAATGTTATAGCATGGCAGCTGTGCTGGGCATGAAGAATATTCAATTGGGCTTGGAAATAAAAATGAAATGGTCTTTATTGAGGTATCATAAAAGTATGAGTTTTATTACATGAATGGTTTAATGATATCATCATAAAAGTGCACAATCTTAATTAATATGTTCTTGTAGATTTTTTATTACTCAGAATAAAATATTCAAGCCTCAAATTAAAAAGCTAAAATTTTATTGCTTTTATTGTTAAACACTGTTTGACACTATTTCACTACAAAGGACATGATTGTTTTAGGCTTGGTACCTCAGAGTTAAGAGGAAAAGCAGCAAGAAGTGGAAATCAAATTTCTTTTTTCAGAGGTAAAACTACAATTAATAAAATAACTTGGAATTGTTTAATGCAATTATCTCATACTCTTTATGATTATCCCTTTTGCTTTATGTTTCTAGAAATGCTGTATGTTTTAAATTGCCAATTCCTTTATTTATTTAATAAAATGCAATGCTTATTTAAAATAAAAAAAAACTTAGCTCTTAACTTAATGCCTTTAAGTGAATGCTTTAATAAGGATGAAAGCACTTCTCTATGTCTAGAATAATGTAACTACTTTCTAGGCTTGTAGGTCATTGTCCATTTTCAGTGTTTCTAGCTGATGTTTCAGTTGACATGTGTCAGGATTTTTCAAAGCATACATGAGCCTGAGGCATGTCTTGTAAAACATCATAAAAATATTTTTTTATTACTACCAAAAATGAAAATAGTCAGAAAAAAAACGAAATATTTCGGGAAAAAATGGAAAAAATAGTTTTTCCCGAAGGGGTTTATTTTTACCCCGGAAAACTTTTCAGGAAGTTTTAATTGAAAATTTCAGCAAAAGGTGATAAAATTAGAAATTTCTCAAACTTAAATTCTAATGCTATTTCCTTCTCCCCCACCCCCTCCTTGTATGTTAGAACACTGTCAAACTTTCTTAATACAAGTTGTTGTATGATAATATAATTTGCATAAAGCTCAAAAAACATTTAATACTTTTTTCACAGAAAATGAAAATTTTTTCACAAAATTATCTCAATAATATAAAATAAGGGAACCCTTAGAGGTGAGAGTATGTATATATATTGGGTGTCCCAGGATATAATGGCAAAAAAAAAAAAAAATGTGAAATCAAATACGCATACCCTCCATATTTTTTCCATTTCACCTCAGAAATATGGAAAAAAAATTTTATTGCAATAAAATTACGGAAACCCATGCCCACTTGAGGTCAAAGTTGGACTTGAAATCCTGTATGGTGATTACAGTGGAAAGATCGCTAACTATATAATTTCTTACTACACGTGACATCAATTTATTTAAAGCAGATATTTACAACAATATTACACTACAAGAAACATTATTGGACAGATTTTTGTTTCCAATTTTGCTTTTTGCAGTCAGGATAGATCTTCCTATGCTCTTGAAAGTAATGTAACACAAATTGTTTTTGTTCCTCATCAGCTATTAGCTAACCATGGAAGTCCTGCATCATTTTTACTGCTCTTTCAGCTACATCGTTTACTGCTCTAAGCATTGAGACTGTCTTTTTCGCATCAAGGAATGAAATATTATTGTTCCATAGAGAGGAACTCGCATTAAGAAAACTATCATCAATTTTAAGTCTAGTACACAATGACTGACTTTTGGCTGATATGAAATCATAAATTGTTTTCTCTGAGAAATAATAAAATAACTGGCAACAAATGCACGATATAAAGGAATAATTAATTAAACAACTAGATGAAATCAATGTGCAAAACTTACCATGCAATAAACCACAAAGATCTTCCTTCGATGGAATGTATCTTTTCTCATGAGTCGAGAAGTCTTCGCTACATAGATTTGTCACCATTTTTGATTTTCTTTCTTCTACCTCATCATCAAAAAGCGCTAGGACTGCTATTTCTTCAGACAAATACCATAAATGCAGGATACATTTTTGTCGAGCAGCTTTTATGATAATTGGGTCCATATTTTTGTACGCTTTCAAAGATTTCAAAAATTACAAATCTTTGTTGGGTGCTTTGACTGCCAAAATGCATCGAAGCCATGGTTTCACCTATATTTTCACTACAAACAAGCAGACATTTAACAATGCTTCATTTTTCTTCGTATCTAATTTTAAATGTGAACTAAGTAGTAATAGTTTTAGGGTTTTTAATCCTTCGAGCCATCCATCGAGCTTGGTGCATGACTTCCAGTGGTCTTATTTTAAACTTTAAATTTATTTTCTGTATCTATGCCTAAAAATATGATAGTTCTATCAACTCTCCTTAGAGGAAACTCGGAAGAGGTGGTAATGAGCAAGGGAGTAGATAGCTTTAAGAGGGCCATTGATCTTCACTGGGGATTGTAAATTGGCTAGGACCAGTCTAGCTGGGCCCAGAGCCTGTTTCTGGTCGTCATTTTTGCATTTGTATTTGTATATGATGGCGGCAAGCAAAGGAATGCATTTCTCTATCTATATTTTGCTCAAGAAGGGCGCAAGCACCATTAAAACGACCTGAATTGGAAGCTGTAGTATCACAACAGGAAATTTGAACCCAATCAAAAACTGCCTTCCAAACTGCCTGAGACTGTTCTTTTCATGTGGAATCATCCAGTTCAGGTACAGCAATGAGTTTTTCTTTACATCCATATCAAATAACTATAAGTAAACAATCTTCTTTTGATTTTTGAGCACTCAAAGCAGGCGACAGTTTCTCATCCCAATGTAAAGTCACTACATCATCAGGGATGTTGAAGCGGAATCGTATTTCATGCGCCTGTTTTCTTTTTTGACAGCTTGAAGTCAAGCCCTTTCCTCTTTGTCGGCCAGTTTTTTATACACTACACCTAAGTGACCGTGTCGGCAGGACTCTCTTTGGAGTTGCAAGAAAAACCTCGCATTAAAAATCAATTTTTATTCTTGCCGCTTTTCGGTTCAAATTCTTTGAATTGAAGATTTACTTATCGGAAATTCATCGATGTTATACACACAAGTGCGTCAATAGTAACTTCAAGAATGAACACAGAATCTCATATACGTAACTGACACCTGTCCAATGCAGCAACTAACTTTGGAGTATTAATAAAATCACTCCTCATTACATATTTACTTGTTCTGGGTTCTGAATTACTTGTTCCAGGTTCTGATAAACATGTTCCAGATTCTGGCATACTTGTTTTAGGTTCTGAAATACTTGTTCCAGGTACTGATTTATGTGTTTCAGGGAAATCTTCTGAATGTATATTTTCACTAGAATTTGAAGAGGAATCTTGTTCTGGTTCATACTATTCTGAGGATGTTGAAGCGGAATCGTATTTCATGCACCTGTTTTCTTTTTTGACAGCTTGAAGTCAAGCCCTTTCCTCTTTGTCGGCCAGTATTTTATACACTACACCTAAGTGACCGTGTCGGCTGGACTCTCTTTGGAGTTGCAAGAAAATCCTATCTTCCTCCAATTTGATTAACAAGTGCATCAGCATGTGCAATATCGAATAAATTGTTTAAATTATTTACAAATTCTTGTTGGCGATGCCTGAATACTTCTTGCAGTTTCTTTGCGATTTTTTGTAAATCTCTCCAAATTTGATTGTAGGTTTTTAGTTTATTCACACAATTTGGCAACGATTTGGCGGGAATGGGTGCCTTTTCCCAAAAGATGATGCATTCCTGAATAGAGAGATTTCCACTTTCACTGATAGTTAAATTTACTTCTCGAATGTTATAAAACAAAACAGACAGAGCTTGTCTGCTAAAGGGAAGTTTTAAGCCCTTAATTTAATGTTTTACGACTCCTATTAAAAATATCTCTCTTTTTTTGAACTATGGAACTTCAGTGCCATATTTCGTTCACTATGGAAGAACTGGATTGCGCGTGCATTCTTGTTTTTTTTGTTTTGTTTTTTTTTCCTTCTCAAAACTTTATCTTCAGATGCTTTACAAATAAACTGGAAACACAAATGATATGCATCGCATCCAGTACATTTTGATAATTATCTTCTACATCTTGTATTAAAATAATTTATATTGCACAAGTGCAAATGTCTAGGAACACAAAACTAAAATTGAGGCAGTGAGACAAAAACCGACCTAAGTGTACTTTTCTAAGTTTTGAGTAAAACATGTGGCAAGTTCAAGCCTTATCATGCTTCCATTAAAAAAGTTTTTTGAATCAAGCTATAGATAAAACAACACCTACCAGGGCTACTAGTACCATCTTTTGCCACAAAATAGCTTAGAGGTTCCTCCATTCTTGCTAGTGATTTCCAAGCTTTTAATTTTGGCACTTACACCCTTCTAGGTGCATCATTTTTAGTTTCTGAAATAATTTTACCTCAAAACAATACAATTAGAAATCCGTTTCAGAAGCACTGAAAAGATTTCCCTGTCAAGGCCACATTTAGCATAGATAGAATTTACTGTTTAAAATGAAGGTTCTGTGTTTTAAATGAACTGGAAAAAGATGAAATAATTCTTGTTGGTCAACTGAAATTCAAAAATATTTTCACCCTTTTCATGAGAGCCATCTTAGAGCCCTGGAAAAAAACTAAATTAATGAAGGAAAATAAATAAAAACAGGGTTTGTTGTAATGTATCCATGTGTAAACACATTCAGCAGAATTTTGAACAATAAATAAATTCTGATTCCTCAGTGAAGAAAACTCAAAAAATAAAATATTTGGCTATAGGCAGTAATGAGAAGCAGTACCAATGTTTCAAGTAATTAGCCTACATGGAACAAAGGCCTCTTGAACCTTTGATGAAGTATTTAAAGTTTAGAATAATGAGAGATAGAAAGAATGAACATTTGTTTGACAGCCCACAATTTGGAAATATTTGAGTAAACTTAACTGTTGAAGTGTAGTACCTCTTAGCTTCTTATCACTTGAATGTTTACTAATGAACCAATGTAATATGCAAATACAAATGTGACGACCAGCAACAGGATCTGGAACCAGCTAGTCTGGTCCTAGTCAGTTTATAAGTCCCCAATGAAAATCTGTGGCCCTCTTAAAGCTATCCGTCCCCTTGCACATTACCGCCTCTTCTGGTAAGCTGTTCCAAATGCCCACTACTCTACTAAAGAAGCAATTTTTCCTAATTTCCAAGTTAGCCCGTGATTTGAATAACAAACCATGACTCCTTGTCCTGCTTTCCATGCAAAAATTTTATAATACAAGGAATTTTTACTGAACACAAATAAATTATTGCTGCAATCCAAATTTAACTTTAATATTTGATAAGCATTAGAAGAGCTATGGATTACTACTGGGTGAACTAATCAAGCAGCATAGAACCATTTGTGAGCTTACTATGCCCAACTGTTGCAAAAGAAACCAGTACCCAAAAGTAGACTTACTCCTTTAGACCAATTTAGCGTGAAAAGGAGTTTATTTATATTTAAAACATTAAATTATACACTATACAATAATAAAAGCCATACAAATTTAGATTATAATAAAAAATAAAAGAAGTATTAACCGTTTAATGCTGACATTACCGCTTAACTAAAAAAAAACTGAAAAACGAGCAGAGTAGCAAACAAGCACATTGTATAAAATAAAATCACTTGTTACCTAGTTCAAGAAAAAGTACTCAGCATTTAACTGCTATTGGCTGATAATTGGTATTAAGTAAACGAAGGAGAGAATGCGTCATATGCAATTTTAAGCTGAATAAATACTGGTGCACTTACCCTATACAATACATTTTCAGACATCTGTTATGCAATCATAAATTTTATGTTGATTTCTCTATGTACTTTTGAATTTTTTTCTCATACATCATGGTTGTGATTTCTATCTTTTATTTCTTTCCACTTTGTAAAACATTTATTTTTCTATTGCTTTAGTTGAAATAAATTTTCCTAAGAGTACATAAGAGTCGACTTCCTTCTTTTGCAGTCATCATTTTTATTTAAATATATTTGCAGAATAAAGAAGCAAGCTTTTCCTAAAAAGAAGTTTGTTGCTGTTATTGAAGCAGAGCCTTGTACTTGTTATGTTACTCACAATGGAAAACTCTGTGTCGACTGCACTTCAGGTGTGCATGTAGGTCCTTGCACATTGTTCATTGATAAGATTTTTCAAATTCAGCGTGCCTGGAGAAGGTAAGTTTGTTAAATGATTTCAATCATCATGTAATTCCTTAATTTAGTGATAGCTATTTGACAAGAGATATATTTTAAATCATTTTTTGAAAACCACATCATTTTCTTCTGAATACTATTGGTTTATGATTACATGTGCTGTTTATTTTTTGCTTTGAAAGATATTTTATGATTGTGCTTTCTTAATTTCAATTTGTAGCTACTGGTATAAAGTATTTTGTTTCATTGTTTGATATATGTAGGTACAGGCACTGTTATTGAAAATGATATATATTTTTAAAAGTTTCTAGTACAGCAGGCTCAATCCTTGATCTGAAACACATACTGTTTTTCCGAGCACTAGCTGCCATGCTTCAAAATTCGGTGCTCTCCAGATTCTCAGTAGCCTCTACCTGGCTCTTTCTGTCATGCCAAGACAAACAAGGTTCCAAAAATATATTAAACTAAATACAATAAGTGTATGTTTATTACTTAAAAAATAACATAAGTTCTATACATCATTTTACAAACATTAATAAATGCTTTAGTTTTGTTTGAATATTAATTGAATGTATTATTTTTTAAAATTCTGATCAGAAAAGTTTTATTGATCTTGGATAACTTTATTAAATTAAACCTAATATGAGAAGCAAACATTTCTAATCGTAAAACTAAAATATTTTGCAAGTATATGAAGGAAACAATATGTATAGAAAAGGTAATCAAAAAACAAAGTTATCTCTCTCAAAATAATGTATCTCTTTTAAAAGTTATGAATCCCAATTACAGTGATTGCTTCTGAGTCATTTGGTTTATTAGCATGTAACTAATCTGTAACAAATGACCTACAGTAATAACAAACACATTGGTTAAATGTCTAATCTTATTTAAATATTTTATTTTCTTAACTAAACGATAGAGAGAGAGAGAACAAATTTCTGTTGTAAAAAAATCTTAAAAATTACTCCTCTTGCGTCGCTTTCTTCTTTTTATATGTGAAACAACGCATTTTTTCATTGCAATCACTATGCATCAAGAATGTTGTTCCTCATAAGTGCCTTTAACATTCATTGAGTATGTAAAATATCGCTCCTTCTTTCACTTGAAAGATCACGCTGCACATTTTTATCAGTCAAGTTTTACATGTTAAGCAATTGTAGAAGCTGTGTGTGTTTGTGTGATGCAGATTAACGAATACCAGATTTAGTAAATTCGCTCTCCATTTACTAACAATTGGGTTCTCTTATTTACTTATTCCTTAGCCTTGTTTGCCTTGCCTGGGAACTAAGTGGGGAAATTTACTTATTTTTCATTCAAAGATGAATCCTGAATTATCCGGTATGCTAGTCAACCTCACTTTGTTCCAGCATGCCAGCTAATGCGGGTAACAAAATACATACACACACAATACAAATCACAGTGTTAATTATCAGCAGAAATAAGGTCTTTAGTATTCTAATGATGGGAGAAAAAAGAATTATAAAGCTTCTGGCAGTTAAGAAAGCAGTTTCAATGCCACTGCCGAGAGGGAACAATGGTGCATGCAGGATATTGATTAGGTAAATGTGAGCAGTTAGTTCTCTCCCACCACTACTAGAAATGCTGCAAATTTTCTCTTAGGCATTCTATCAACTGGAAGATGATGAAGAGAAGTGGCATAGTTATCTCTTTGCCCATTCTTCCAGTTCAAGCCTTAGGCGATATCTTATTTTCAAGTTTATTATGTGTGCAGCTGATATTTTATCAATTGAACTGAATGACCCTTGGGTGGTATTAATAGTGTTTTTGCGAATTGATCATGGTAAATCTGCTAGTGAGGTGGGATTCGCTGAAGAACTATTTTCTTGGATCTTAGCAATACCCACATAATTTACTAACAATCCATAATGGTAATGGAAGCACTTGTGAATAGAAACTTGGTTTGGTTCAAGTTCTTAATTGCTAGAATTGCCACCTGAAAATCAGAGAATGCAAAATCTGAGGAACGTGATCTTGAAAGCTGTAGAAAGTCTCTCATTGTCCTTACCTATCTGTTAAAACTCAAGTCAGAAATTTACAGTGAGATATCATGAGAGAAAAGTTCAAAACTCTGCAACTTCTAACATGGATGTCTTGAAGTTCTAAGGGGTTAGTCGGTGAAAGTAATATTACAGAATTTTTTACAGATATCAATTTTTCCTCCCTGATTATGCATTGATGGAAACGATCTTCTGCCTTCAACTTTCATGGGCACATGACAGAAGATGCTCCTCAGTCACTTATAGACAACCTAATCATCTTTTTATGTAATTTTAAGTCAGCACTCATAAACTCCTTTTTCTAAAGTGGGTTTGTCTGTAGAAAAGAATATTACAGTAATAGATTACTTTTATACTCCCTTTTACAAAAAAGGAAGTATTGTACTCGCGAAAAAATTTTCACTCGAAAATCGACCTTAATATCCATTTTGCTCATTCCCGAATGAATGTTGATTTTTTTTTTTCGACTCGATCACACGTGGATAAGTACCTAAGAATGCATAGACAGGCGAAATATCCATTTTGATGATTCCCGAGTTAATTACAACAAGTTTTCTCATGACCTCTGTATGTATGTGCGTATGTATGTTACTCCCTTTTACAAAAAAGGAAGTAATGTACTCGCGAAAAAATTTTCACTCGAAAATCGACCTTAATATCCATTTTGCTCATTCCCGAATGAATGTTGAGTTTTTTTTTTTTTCGACTCGACCACACGTGGATAAGTGCCTAAGAACGCATAGACAGGCAAAATATCCATTTTGATGATTCCCGAGTTAATTACAACAAGTTTTCTCATGACGTCTGTATGTATGTGCGTATGTATGTTGCATAACTCAAGAACGGTATGTCCTAGAAAGTTGAAATTTGGTAAGTAGATTCCTAGTGGGGTCTAGTTGTGCACCTCCCCTTTTGGTTGCATTCGAGTGTTTTTAAAGGGGGTCTTTTGCTTCTTTTTGAGGGGAAATCATTGTTAGTTTCGAGCTATTTAGTTTTGGTCGCCTTTTCTGAAGGAAAGATATTTCTGCATTGGAAAGGATTCAAAGAAGGGTAACTAAACCAGTAAGGGGCAGGGGCAGGCTGGGTCCCTCGAGAGCACAACCTTGGCCTCTAAAAGGTGCAAAAAAAGGTCCAAAATATAGATGGTACACAGGTTTACAAATTTTAAGGAGAAAAAAAAGCGAACTGAATTTTCACAGGTTTGTGAGTGAAAAAAAAGAAAGTTTCACCAAAAATAAATAAATATATAAATAAATAAATAAAAATTGTTCAAGCTTAAGTGCACAATGGTGCATATATATAGGCGGGAGGGTCAGTTCGCCATTGGTAAGAGGACTTTCAGATTTAGATTATGATACCAGACTTAAAAGGCTTAATATGTATAGCTTGGAGCAAAGGAGAGTCAGAAGGGACATGATTCAATTGCTTAAATTTATCAAAATGAAAGGTGTTTATATGGATTAAATTTTTGCATGGTAAGCATGACGAGTGGTCATTGTTTTAAGCAATTTAAATCTCAGGCTAACCTAATTAGGAAAAATATTACGTTAGTAGGATTGTGGGCACTTGGAATAGCTTAACGGAAGAGGCGGTAATGAGCAAGGGGGTGGATAGCTTTAAGAGGGCTATCATTCATTGGTCTTCATTGGGGACTAATAAACTGATTAGGAACAGCCTAGCTGAGCCCAGAGCTTGTTGCAGGTCATTACATTTGTATTGTATAAGTATAGTTACTGTATTCAATGAAAATAATATAAATCTCTTTAAGGTTTCTGTAATTCATTTTTTTTCTTTTTTTTTTTTTTACATTTTGAAATAATGTATGAGAAATCATAATACATTACTTGCACGTAAATAATAAAATTTGCTTTATTTCGAGTACATAATATGCTTACTGTTCAAATGGTTAATTGTTTATGTTATTGGTTCGTTTGTGTGAACAATGTTGGAAACCTAAATGACAAACCTAATTAAGTGCTTCAATTATAAAGTTTTTGTTATATTATTGATATTTTGTCCTAACAGAATAAATTTACTATTCCAATTCTTTCATAGCAGAAAAAAGGGGATGTTTTAGCAATCCAAAAAATTACAATGATTTAAAAGTGGTGTTCATTACTATTAGCAATATGTTTTTGAATGCACTGGAGGAAATATACTATATTAGTGTAATTAAAATCAAATTTTCGATTGAGAATATTTAATTTTCAGCTGTAGTTATAGTAATATTTGTCTTTGAACGATAAAAGCAGTCAAGTGTCCTGAATGAGAGGTATTCAAATGATAATGGAAACTTGCTTTCGGTTCTTTCCAACTACACTATCATTTATTAGGACTCGACTAATGCATTTGCACCAATGGTTCAAAAATTTACCCATCGGCATCATCGACCAATGCTAACTTGGAAAAAACATCAGCCTATCGGCCTTGAAAAACATCTAAATGCCGATGTATTTAGTCCAGTTATCTGGTAGTTTTACCTGGAAAGTTTTCCGGGAGTTTTGAAAATTGGATATTTTATAGATTTTGATGTGCTCTTTTCGAATTTCCACTTTTCCACTTCCTATCTTTGCCGCTCGCTTGGCCATATTGAAAAAATGGCGTCTAAAAGCGGTATTTTGAGGATATCTCCGTTCTGACTTATTTTACGATAAAAACATATTTAAAAAATTAAACTAGAGAAAATTTCCTACAATTTATGTCAGAACAATTTTTTTCGTAAAACAAATAGTTTCGAAGAACGAGCGCTGCAAAGTATTATTTAACACGTGTTATCTCAGAATAAGTCGTTACACTGATTTGAGGTTTAGTTATCGTAACACATCGATGAAACGCAGAGTTTAATTAATAAGAATATAGTATTAACACAATTGAATCGATTTACAATTTACTAACTGCATAAAAACTGACAATCCACAAACTAAAATTCTTTTTGTGGTATAAATGAGCGACGGAGTAATACAGAAGCCAAATTCCATTTCAGTCATTTCTTCCTATCTGCACTAAAACGACGACTCTTTCAACCAGGAGCCACATGGATTCCCCATCTCTCCCTTTCCGAAATTTCGACTGGTAGAACTCAATAGAATATTTTAGTCTGTGTCATCAGTATACTACGTAATTGTCGTAGATCTTCTTATTCTTTTGACAGCTGTATCTAAGTGATCAAACATATAGATATTCAAACCAGGAAGAGGAAAAATTTCGCAACAAATATATACAACTGACAGTATACGACAGTAAGACAGCCACAAACCATATTTTATTCTTGCATGCTTTTAGTGGCTGTGATACAAATTTAAGCAAGTCTATTAATGCATTCAAAAATCCAAATGCTGATCCAGAGATCATTGCTAAAGCTGGAGAACACTTCCTTCTTGACTTATACGGTTACAGTGGAGTGAAAAGTAAAAAAAGCAAGTAAAACATGACTTTAAAACGCCTACAGATATGAATGCTTTGTAAAATCCGCATATAAAAGTAAATTTAATACTTCGTCGCTACTTCCAACAGAAACAGCAGCAAGACAAAATTCTTTTCGATCCTATCACTAGATTCATCAGTGGTGTGGGAATGAAAAAAAACCCAGAGCTGTAGGAGTGAAATAGAAATATGAATTGGGTAATTTCTATGTTATTACACTTGAACCCCCAGATCCACAATCCTTAACAAAGACTTATTTCTTGCAAATGCAAAAAAGGATGTCAAAGAGCCTGTGAATGCAGAAAAGCCAGGTTAAAATGCTCCGTTATGTGTACTAATTGTACAGGTGGTAATTGTGAGAATTCAAAGTTCATACATGATAGCGGTGAAGAGGAAGAAACGGAGACGGTTTTCGAGCAAACGAATGATGCAACAAAAAACGAAGTAGCTTATGATGAATTTGATGATCCCATCGCAGATCATACCAAAGAAATTGCATGATGTCTCAACAGGGGCGGATACAGGATTTCATTTAAGGAGTGGGGGTCATGCTCAAGAATGTAGTCTTACGAACAAAAAATTTCTTCTACGAACAACACCCTCCCCCCCCTGTAAAAACTCTTCAAATATGCTTACAAAAATCATCAAAATCATTGATAAAAATCATTTTAAAAGTTTTTAATTAAAATAATTTTTCAGTTTTAGAATGAAGCCGAAAATTTTCAGAAATGACAACTCAGTTTTCGAAAATTTTGTATCACAAAACCCCTGGTTGATTAAATATTTGTATAGTACTAGACACATATCCATCTTAGATTATAAATTTGCATAATACTCGACACATCCATCTTGTATGCAGAAAAATAACATCAGTTAAAATAATAGTAAAATAACGCTTAAAATAAAAGTAAAACATGTGGCGAAAATCTAATAGTCACAGTCTCAAAGTCTGATACAGGAACTCCAGATATGTTTCCCATCGGGGGGACTTCAACAGTTTTTTCAACAGTCCAAAAAAAGAGACTACACTGCTTTGTCACCCGAGCGCTTCAGTGTTTTTGTAATAGGTCAGGGGTTCCCATAGTGGGTGCCGCAAGGAGGGGGAGGGGTGCTGTAAGCTGTCCATATTTTCAATATGTGTGTATAATAGAAATAGATTAGGGAGCTGTGAAAAATTGTAATTCGTAAAAGAGTGCCGCGAGTCGGAATAAATTGGGAACCCCTGTTATATATAGTTTTTTTTAACAAACGCGGTTTTTTCGACAGGGTTTCCGTCTAATACGGTGGGCTAGTTTACGAGACCCTTGGTATAATGAGGTTTTGCGCTAACACGACACTCAAATTTTACATTTCCTGCACGATACTAAATCCAAAACACTGATTTAAACTAATTAACTTTTTACAACACATTTAAAAATAAACTCAGCACGGTTAAAAACGAAACTATCTAAAAATTACAACAGAAATAAAACATTTACACACTCAAAGGTTTTATCAATTGAAGCAATGCCTGCAGCTTTGGATGCAGTTTTAACCATACAACAAATTTAATCAACTATCGTTGATTAAATTTGTTGCAAAAAAAAGTGATTGGGCGTCAGACACTTCTTTGTTGCTTTTCATTATACTGGCTCCTGAACACAGCGCCGCAGACTAACTGTCTCAAGAAAAGCTATTTTATTGTCTACATATTTTTAAAAAATATAGTATAAATGACAGTTGATACACCCCCCCAAAAAAAAAAGAATTCGAAAACTATTTATTGTTTCTTATTATGTGGTTTCGGTCCGTCTTTTCTTTTTTTTTTCCAAGCAGAAATGCTCACTACTTTAATGCAATGAACCTCAAAACAGATTACAAACTATTGTCGCAGATTTTGATGGGGGGGGGGTTCATGACCCCCATGATCCCCCTCCTTGTATGGTATGCACATTTTAGTTTCGATAAAGTTTTTTATTTTTTCGAGCAAATATTTAAATAATGTTGCGGGTTGGGGACCCCATGACCCCCCCCCCCCCCCGTAACCACCACTGCATCTCAATCGATACTGAAGACGATGAACAGGTGTAACTTCTGGTCCATAAAAAAAACATTTACGCGATAATGCTGTTAAATAACACTTTTCGGCTCTCGTACGCCTAAATTATTCATTTTGCAAAAAGGAAAAAAAATATTGTGATATAAATTGTAGGAGATTTTTTCTTGTTTAATTTTGTATGTAAATTAATATATATAATGCATAAATTAATGTTGCATATGATTTTTTTTTTGTCACAAAATAAGTCAGAAAGAAGATATCATCAAAATACCGCTTTTAGACACCATTTTTTCAATATGGCCGTGCGAGCGGCAAAGATACAAGGTGGCAAAGTGGAAATTCGAAAAGAGCACATCAAAATCTATAAAATATCCAATTTTCAAAACTCCCAGAAAACTTTCCAGGTAACCCCCTTTTTTTGACCAAATGACTGGACTAATTGCAATTTTTTTTTTAAGATGATAAAATTTACTTTTTATTTATCTATTTTTTACTGCATAATTTAAAGTAAGTAAGCATATTGCCCAAAATTGCGGAGCAATGGTACCAACACCAGTTTTAAACTCCAGAAATATGCCGAGTTTTGAATCACCACCGAAATTTCACAGCATGTCAGGCACTTAGCAAACACTTACTTTGATTAGAGTTTTAAGTATTTCATGCTCTTAATTTGAAATAATTGCATTAATACAAATACAAATACAAATACAAAAGTGACGACCAGCAACAGGCTCTGGGCCCAGCTAGACTGGTCCTAGTCAATTTACAATCCCCAGTGAAGATCAATGGCTCTCTTAAAACTGTCTACTCCTTTGCTCATTACCACCTCTTCCGGTAAGCTATTCCAAGGTTCCACTGCCCTGCTAAAATAATAATTTTTCCTAATATCCATGTTAGCCTGAGATTTAAATAGCTTAAAACAATGACCCCTTGTCCTGTTTTCAGTGCTAAACTTTAGCCCCGTAACATCTTTCGTTTTAATAAATTTAAACAGCTGAATCATGTTCCCTCGGTCTCTTCTTTGCTCAAGACTGTACATTTTTAGCCTTCTAAGCCTGGAATCATAATCTAAGTGGGAAAGTCCACTTATTAGCCTTGTAGCCCGCCTTTGAACCCTTTCCAATACATTAATGTCTTTCTTAAGATAAGGAGACCAAAACTGAACAGCATACTCCAAATGGGGTCTTACCAAACTTCTATATTAGGGCAGAAGAACTTCTTTAGATTTATTTGAAATAGATCTATTGATAAACCCAAGCATCTTATTGGCTTTGTTGCTAGCAATGCTGCACTGTTGGCTAAACTTTAAATCCTGACTTATTAGGACCCCCAGATCAGTAACTTTGTCTGCCTGACTAATGACTGAACCTTGCAAATAATAACTTGTACACTTATTTCCATGTCCTAAATGTAGCACTTGACATTTCCCAACATTAACAGCCATACCCCATTTATCAGCCCACTCCGTAATATGATCTAGATCCTCTTGCAGCTGATTTGCTTGTTCTTCATTTTCTACAGTCCCCATAACTTTGACATCATCAGCAAAACAGTTCATGTTCCCAGAAATATTTTTGTGAATATCGTTCATAAAGACAATGAACAAAACAGGTCCTAACACTGATCCTTGAGGAGGATCCATTATGTATTAGCAAGTTAGTTAAGCAATTTAGTACAAAAAACGAGGCTCAAATTTGGGGTCGTCATGGGATAAAATTACATAAACCTTTTCTTCCCAAACAGAAAACGAAAACCTTGATATTTTACAGATTTTAACTTACCCCTTTTAACTTAACACTAAACAAATAAATACTAATACATTCTAGCATATAATCTGGCCTTTAATTGAAGACTTTAACTGCAAGAAGAGCTCAATCATAATAATAGCAAGGAAAACGCCAAATTCATATGGTAAATTATCCCTAAAATAGGCATTATTTTTCTGTCTCGCTTTTAATGCCTAAAAGCAAGACTAGTTTTCCACTGAAATCCGTATTAATACTTTTACAGCTCTTCGCCAGGTTACATGCAGTAATTTTATTTTCAAGGTAGTTTTTTAATTTTTTTTAGGAATAAAAAATGAAAAAAAACTTTCTTAAATTCAATATTCAACTTTCGGACCCATTATATTGGTATGAACTGATTAAGAAAAATTTCTCCAAAACCGTTAAAGTGATCAACTAAAGAAAGTGAAATTTAGAAATTTAATTTAGGGAATTCTAACATTATTGAATGTTTAAAAACTTACATAAATGCTTTTATTTTTTCAATAGCCCAGCTTTTTATTTCCCAGCTTTGGTTTCAAAAGCAGAGTGGGTGGGATTCAAAGGGCTCCTCCTGAGCCAAGTTTTGGAAATGGAAGTTCTAAAAACGCAGTTTTAAAGGATCTTCGATGCTATTAGTAGAGTTCTCAGTCTATGGAAAGCTTTTCAAATTAAAAGTTTTAAAAAAGTGATTATAAGCTATTTTGACAAGAAAGAGATTGGGTTCAATGACTTTCTTTCAAAATGGAGCAATCTTTCAAAATGGAAGCTTCAAAACACAATTTTATCCAAACAATCCGGTTGTATGGTATCCGAAGATATTAGGGGGGTGGAGGGGGGTGCTCTTCGCCAGTATTTTTTCAAAATTGAACTCCTAAAGTAATTTTGGAAGAACTTTAATGATTTTGAGTTTGGTAGAATGTTTTTCAAAATTGAAGGCTTGTAATAAACACGATTGTTGTCCATCTTTTGGATTCGTTAGGCAAACAGATGGATTTGAAAGACTCTCTGATGCTAGATTTTAGAAACTGAAGTCCAAAAAAAGCAAATTTTGCCCTATTTTTTTTTTTTTTTTACTTTAAATAAAAATTTTATGGGAAAACTTCCTAAAGTTGTTTTTTTTCCCAACCACACTTAAAACTTATTTTTCTACGGTAGTATTTTAGGTTTATAGCCTTATATTTTTATTTGTTGAAATTCAATAAATTTCTATTTAAAGTGTTGTTTTACTTCAGTTTTACCTTTGAACATTTAACTACTAACTTTCTGGTGTGACTTTTCGTGACAATCCTTTAAATCCCTCTGTCTTTCTTTACCTTTTCTTCTGTTAAAAACATATATTTGAGGTTCATGTATTTTTCTCTACTTTGCTGTACTTTTCGACATAATACTTTTATCAAAAATAAGAAACATAAATATGTTTGAGGCCTCTATAGAGCTACCATATTTGTTTATTCATTCACTTTTTTTAAAATATGACTTGCCATCAGTTTCTACAAAGAACTGAATACGTTTTTGTTCCTTAAAAAGTGTTTGAAACCTAAATTTTGGTCGTCAATAGTTAGGTGTTTCCATCGGCTATCTTTGAACCATCAGCCAACAATAGGCATTGGCTCATCAGCCAAAAATTGCCATCGGTCAGGCCCTACTATTTATCATTGTTTTAGCGCATCTTGGATCCCCTGTCCCATACATTAATAGGGTTCTTGAATATAACACTTAAAAATTTCTTTATGATGTTAATATTGAATCTCTTGTAAAACAAGGAATTGATTAAGAACGTTCTAAAATGCCAAATGTCTCTATAAATTTTGAATTAATCATTTTGTTTATGCAGATATTCTATGAGGAAAAAATTTGAAAGAGCGCGAAATAACGTTCAAGCATTTTTTGAATCTGAAGAAGCAAGAAGAAATGCTGAGCGGCAATGGAAGAAGAAGGTAAAAAAACTTTTACAGACTGTATAAGTTATGATAGAATATTACATTGTAGTAGTTCAAATCAGTTTGTAATAATTGAATGACAAGAAACAATGTGATATATTTTTGATAAAACATGTACAGATATTTATAGAAATAAATATTTTATACAAAAATTGTGTTTCAACATTTAAAATCTGGTGGAATCAAGATATAAGGAATGAAAAGCACAATTATAGGATGAGAAGTGGGATATTATATTGGAATTACAGAGACATGGGCTACTGAATATGATGCAGGTTTATCATGTTTTTCCGCATATAATTTTAAACAAGATAGAGTAGACAAAAGAGGTGGCGGGGTTTTATTTTATGAGAGACAATTTCATTTGCAATGAATTGTTCATAAATGATAAATCTACCGGTATTGATATGGTTTGGCTGGAGGTGATGAGCAACAAGGGCAAAAAATTGGGTATTGGAAACATTTATAGGCTACCTAATTTAAACCAGGGACAAGATGAACAGATATATCATATTATTAGTGACATGTCCATTAAGGGATCTGTCATCATAATGGGGGATTTCAATCTGCCAGGTATTGATTGATTGGATTAATCTTTACCCTGGTAATGGCAGAGAAGAGGAATTTTTAAAAGTAATTGGTGACTGTTTCTTAGATCAAGTTATAACTTGGGGAACTCGAGAAGATGTAATTTTGGATTTAGTTTTCTGTGACGTAGCAAGTTCTGTTCAGGGGTTGTGTGTAGAGGATGATATTAGAGATAGTGATCATGACAGTATTAGGTTCTGAATTAAATTCAAAGTGTACAAAATTGAAAATTTCAGGATTGTGCAAAATTTCAGAAATACTAATTTTGTTGCACTTAGGCAAAGCTTGAAAGAGATATTTTCATCAGGATTGGAAAATAGCCACGTAAATGTGCAGTGGACGGAGTTTAAGGAAATATTAGCAAAAACTGATGGGGATTATGTTCCATTTAGGAGAAAAGGTGTTAGTACTAAAATCTGGCTTATGTGGTTCTCCAGGGAGATTAAAGAAGCTCTAAATTATAAGCAAGTGGCTTTTCATCAGTTTAAGGAAACTGGTCAGAGTGCAGATAGGCTCCAGTATTGTAAGGCAAAACGAAATTTTAAGTATTTGGTACGAATTTTAGAAAAGAGAATTGAAGCAAAAGCTAGCTGATAACATTGACGGAAAACCTAAAAGGTTTTTTGCTAACGCTAATTCTGGGAAAGCTCCAAAATTTTAAATTGGGTCATTAGTTGATGAGCATGGAAATTTAATTCTAAACAATAGGGATATTGCAAATGTTCTTAATAACTTTTTTTCCAGTGTGTTTAACAGTAACTGTATCTCAACAGTTGACACTAGCAAGACACATGCTATTATTCAGCTTGAGGGTTTTGTGTTTTCTAGGGAGGAGATTCTCTTTCATTTGAAAAAAAATAAAGCAACTAAAGCTCCGGGACCAGATAATATTTATCCAAAAAATTTAGTTGAATGTGCAGAGGAATTAGTCAGGGTTCATACGGGTCATGGAAATCCTGGAAAGTCATGGAAAAAAATAAACAAATTTCAGACCTGGAAAAGTCATGGAAATTTATGTTAAGTCATGGAAAAATGTCTTGGGTAGTAAAAAAGTAACAATAGCTAAAAGAGCACTAGAAATATTGAGTGATTTAGTAATATTGCATATAAATTGAACGATCTCAAAAACAAATCCTAGTTTTGGAATCCAATTTCATCTGCTTCTGTAACAGCCGCTCGCCTTTTTTTGTAATGTGATTTTACTTATTGGGGCGTCACATTATTTTCAGCACTTCTTATATTTTGTATTCTGTAGTAGTGGACTTGCACATTCTTGATTTTGCCACGCCCCCTCAAAAAGTGTAATTCAATTGCATCCGAGTTAGTGTCAACTACTTGTAAAAAATTCATTATTAAATTTACCAGAGTTTATCTTAATATGTTGAAGGCTTTAGAAAATGAAGACTTGAGTCAGGCAATAGAACATAGAAATATGGGAATTCCAATACTCTAAAACAGTAGTGCCCTACATACAGCTCGCAAAACTGATCCTCGTGGCCAACTCAAATATCTGGTTTAGAAAAAGGAATTTACTGAAAAAAGTGGCTTTATTTTAGCAAACGCATATACTTTCAAGTTACATGGATGATTAGATGCACTATTGACACCAAAAGACAATGTTTTTATGAATTAAATTTATTATTGGAAAATTAGTAATGACTCATTCAATTTTTGTCCCATGCATTACTATTCGACCCTATTTATTAAATATTTGTTAGACATTTAAACATCAGTGTATTGCATTCACTGTATTTTTATTTTGCTTGACTTTGTATGATAAAGAAAATAAGAATAATTTATTAGTTTCTGCAGTGTGCACTGATATTTTTTCAGTCCCAAGTGAGTGCTCCAATGAGGTA
The DNA here is from genome assembly GCF_026930045.1 of Uloborus diversus. Classification (NCBI taxonomy): domain Eukaryota; kingdom Metazoa; phylum Arthropoda; class Arachnida; order Araneae; family Uloboridae; genus Uloborus; species Uloborus diversus. The sequence goes on along the minus strand of NC_072740.1, from coordinate 96,228,973 downwards.
GTGGCACTCACGTAACAATTCTTCTAATGCCCATTTTCAGAAATTGTCAAATTTTACATTAAATAGTACTATTCTCTTTGTATAACAAGGTCATGGAAAATTTTATGAAGTTCTGAAAAAGTCTTGGAAAAGTCATGGAATTTTTTTATCCAAATTGAGTATGAACCCTGTTAGTGGATGTTATTTTAAATATTTTCAATGCTTCTTATAACTCAGGCACAGTGCCAGAAGACTGGAAGCTGGCTAACATAGTGCCACTCTCTTCAAGAAAGGGCCTAAAGATAATGCAGGGGACCTGTAAGTCTGACTTCAGTACCTTGTAAGATTTTTGAAACTTTGATCAAAATTAAGATTATGAGTTTCTTAGAGACTAATAGTCTGTTGTTTAGTTTGTAGTATGGTTGAAGGGAAGGTAAATCATGTGCTACTAATTTGTTACATTTCTATGACACCTTGACTTTAGATAACAAAAAGTGTGTGGATGTTGTTTATATTGATCTTCAAAAAGTTTTTGATAAGGTACCACATGTTGTTAGCAAACCAGATGATGTAGGAATAGGAGGGAAAACTTTACTCTGGGTAAGGAATTGGCTGACATGAAAGAAACACAGAGTAGTTGTGAGGGGAACTCATTCTAAATGGAGTGATGTTTTAAGCAGGGTTCCTCATGGATCATTTTTAAGGCCTCCTTTGTTTATTATTTTTATGAATGACATTCATGAAAATATTTCTGGAAACATGAATTGTTTTGTTGATGATGTAAAAGCTATGGGGATTGTAGAAAATGATGAACAAGTAAAAAAGTTTTATGAGGATTTAGATCATATTACTAAGTGAGCGGATGAGTGGGGTATGGCAGTTAATGTAAAGAAATGACAAGTGCTACATTTAGGTCATGGAAATAAGCGTACGAGTTATCGTTTATAGGGTTTGGTCATTAGTCAGGCAGAAAATGTTATTAATATGGGTACCATTACAAATCAGGATTTCAAGTTCAGTCAACTGTGCAATATTGCAAGTAACAAAGCCAACAAACAGAATGCTTGGGTTTATCATTATAACTATTTCAAAAAAATCTAAGAAGGTTCTTCTGCTTTTGTATTGGAGTTTAGTAAGAGCTCATTTAGAGTATGCTGTTTAGGTTTGGTCTCCTTATCTTAGGAAATATATTTTTGTACTAGAAAGGGTTTGAAAAAGGGTTACTAGACTAGTAAGGGGACTTTCAGGTTTATATTTTGATACCAGACTTAATAGGCTTAATATGTATAGCCTGGAGGAAAAGAGAGTCAGAGAGGACATGATTTAGTTGTTTAAATTTATCAAAATGAAAGATATTAACAGGTTAATTTTTTGTATGGAAAGCAAAAGGGGTCATTGTTTTAAGCTATTCAAATCTCTAGCTAACCTGGAAATTAGGAGAAATTACTACTTTAGTAGGGGATCAGTGTAGTGGGGCCCAGAGCCTGTTGCTGGTCGTCACATTTGTATTTGTATCTTTAGACAATTCATGATTATTTTACCTGCTTTTAATATGTATAGACTGGAGCAAAGGAGAGCCAGAGGGGACATGATTCAGTTGTTTAAATTTATCAAAATGAAAGATGTTAACGCGGTAAATTTTCTCACGGAAAGCAAGACAAGTTGACAGTGCTTTAAGCTATTCAAAACTCAGGCTTACCTGGAAATTTGGAAAAATTACTTCTTTAGTAGGGTTGTGGGCACCTGGAACAGCTTATCGGAAGAGGTGGTAATGAGCAAGGGGGTGGATAGCTTTAAGAGGGACATTGATCTTCATTGGGACTTATAAACTGACTAGGACCAGCCTAGCTGGGCCCAGAGCCTGTTGCTGGTCGTCACATTTGTATTTCTAAAGTGAAAATTGACCGATATTTACTAGAAAAGCTTATATGATTGGTGTTCATTGGGTAGAATATTGCATTCTGAGGTTTATTTTCAGACCTAAATAATGACCAAATAAAATTATCTGTATTATAAAAACTTTTAACTAAACTAAAACACATTTTAAAACTCATTTGTTGCCTTTTTAATGTTTGGTAGAAAGTTGAAGAAAAACAAAAGGTCTGAAACTAATTTAATAAGTACGGTGAAACTTCAATAAGTCAAACTTTAATGAGCCAAAACTTCGTCGAGCCAAAGTGAACATTTATTCCTATCTAATTAAATAGAGAATGTATGTTATTTATTTTTGATAAGCCAAATTTCTTTGAGTGGAGTATTCAATTTACTGAATGTTTCAGGAACAGCTTCAAACTTTCCTTGCAACTGTAACTCTCCAACTCGAAATCGTTCCCCTCCCCCCTAATAGTTTGTACAAAATAAAATAAATGCCTCAGTGCATTAAAAGACATCTAGAGAAAAAAGATTTAACAAGTCCCTGGAACCAATAGTTTGCATTTTTTCAATTATTGTGGTTTGCATCATTTATTTTTATAAAAAAGAATAACCTGTACATAGATAAGCCAAAAGCCCTGAAAATGAGGTGGAACAAATTAGGGGGGGGGGGCATATTTCCAGGAAAAAGGAATAATTCCATTTACAGCAGAAAAGTTCTGCCGGGGGGGGGGGGGCGGCATGATTATGCAGTACTGTCTGCATCTCCTAGTGCTTCCAAGTTTCCTTTTGTGGTCCTGTTTTACCGATTCCTGAGTTTTTATAATATAACTTTTTACACCAGCTCCACATAAGAGCAAGAGGCAGAACAAGGAAGAGAGTGTGGATGGGGAATTCGGCACGTCTTGGTGTCTCTCACTAAGTCAAGTATTCCCTCCAGTAAATGTCAGTAAAATTTGTCCCGAGTCAAAGGAACGCTAGAGCCAGTGCTGCGCCATCTGTCCGCTGCATGGAATTTGCTTTGTTTTTGTTTTTAATAAGCGTAGCTCATTTCTTCGCTGCTCATCATAGCTAGTAATATTTTATGGAATAACTCTTTGGAATTAAGTTTTTTAGAAATTTTGCAAACAGAGCCTACTTTAGCAGGGTCGTGGGCACTTGGAATAGCTTACCGGAAGAGGCGGTAATGAGCAAGGGAGTGGATAGCTTTAAGAGGGCCATTGATCTTCATTGGGGACTAATTAATTGACTAGGACCAGCCTAGCTGGGCCCAGAGCCTGTTGCTGGTCGTCACATTTGTATTTGTATTATTTAGAATGTGAGGCATGCAAAGCACAAAAATAAGCAAAAGGTTTTCGATGCATGTAATCGAATTTCCACGGAAATGTTGATTTCAATAGATGCTCTGAAAAAAAGAAAGATTCGCTTAAGGCCACATACAAGGGCCAAGTAAGGCCAATAAAAGCATCAATGTTATCGGGAACATCCCCAGACAATGTTTATAAACCTGTATGGTTTGCATTTGAAACTATGCATGCATTCTTACAAATACAAGTGGCGATCAGCAACAGGCTCTGGGACAAGCTAAGCAGGTCCTAGTCAGTTTGTTAGCCCTCAATGAAGATCAATGGCTCTCTTAATGCTATCCACCCCCTTCTAATTACCGCTTCTTAAAGCTGTTGCATGTGAGCACGACTCTATTAAAGTAGAAATTTTTCAATTTCCAGGTTAGCCTGAGATTTGAATAACTAAAAACAATGGCCCCTCGTCCTGCTTAACATGCAAAAATTTAATCCATTATCATCTTTCATTTTGATAAATTTAAACAACTGAATCATGTCCTCTCTGACTCTCCTTTGCTCCTGGCTATACATACACTATATGATCAAAGTATTGGGACACTTTCACAAATTCACATTTTAAAGGATTTCTTGAGAAATAAAAGACCAATTGTTTTGTAACTTTTGTCACATAAAAGGTATGTTCTAGCTGTTGTTTTCCATTGAAAGTTATATCACAAATGCATTTATGGGACCAGCAACAAATTGTGGAAAACAAAAATTTTTGTATCATCATTCATCGTAAATAGCTGAGAATAAGCTGTAATTTTCAGAAATTAGGATCCTTACTACGTACAATTATTTTACATACTTTTGAGAAAATATCACTGATATTCATAAAAATAGAACAGATCGGAGTGGTGATTTCAAAAATTTTAGGACACAATTTTGTTAAAATTTTAGGACATTTTTAGGAAACAAAAATTAAGTTTTTTTAAACTTAAGTGTAATTTATAAGCTTGATTTTCGTAATGGATGATAAAACTTTTCAAACTCAATATTGAAAACTTCAATAAAATGCATTCAATCTTTTATTCTTCAACACAGTGACGCATTGTGAAGTAGAAGTATGCATGGTGCGATCCAAAAGTAATGAGCCTTCGTTTAAAAAGACAGATTTATTGAGCTGATCGGTACAACTGCCTAATCGTCTTAAAAATAAGAACCTCCTGCAACAATGTACTTCTGTAGGCGGCTTTTCCATGACTCAAAGACAACCCTGAAGTCTTGTTTCGATATACCTGCAAGGGCTGCCTTGACATGTGCTTGGATGTCCTTGATGGAGTTGAAACATTTTCTTTTCAGCGTTGATTTTGATAGTGGAAATAAGAAGTCAGGAAGCCCGGACTGCAGCAAGGCTAGGGAAACACGAGAGAATTGACTCGGACCTTCTTCAGTCAGAACTCTCGGCACAAGTTTTGCGCAGACTTTCCGCAGGTGCAACTTCTCTGTAACAATGCGTTGCACCGTTGTTTCCGATAAGTCTAGGGCTTTTGCTACTTGGTAGAGACTCAAACACCAGTCCGTGTTCAAAAATTCACACAAAATTAAACATTTATGTCAGTACGGGCCGAGGACGGGCGTCCAGACTGGGGTTTGTCAGTCACCACTTCCTGGCCTTACAAAAGGCCTTGTGCAACTTTTCTACTTGCAAATAGGACAGATACTCAGTTCCAAACGCCTTTTAAATCATTGTGAAAGTTTGAGAAGAGAACCGAAAGCAAAATTTGATATCTTTACGTTGCTCTGACGAACTTTCCATATTGCCATGTCACGCACAATGGTATAGGGGTTACTTTTAAAGCTGATATTACCACCCCGAAAGCTGAGAGGCAGCTGACTTGTGTTGCACTGTAAAGCCAACAACCCGCACCACCGTTGCTGTCAAGCGGAGCGAGCTTCAGTGTGTGCATGCGTCAGTATAATGTAAGGCTCATTACTTTTGGATTGTACCATGTATACGAGTAGGATAAATGCAGGTCCAATTGCTTCTTTACTTGCCTTGTTGTTGTTTTATCAAAGTGAATTACAAAGAATGATGAAAAAATATCCTTAATAAGGAGGGATTAAAAGTAAGGTGCAAGTCCAAAATTTATTATGTACTTACCTTTTATCAGATAGTTTCATTGTTTTGGTACCTTAGAATCATCAAAAATATCCCTGTAAATTACAGATAAGTCATAAAAATACAAATGAATAATTTTTTTACCGCAACTAAAACTAAGAAAACCTCATCTTTTCGAAATTTTATCTTGGAGTAAATTTGGAGCAAAAGCTTTGGATTGCTTCATCATAACAAATTCATTTTCAGTAGAAGACTAAGAACAAGGAATTAAAGATACAGCTTGATTTTTCAAGTTACTTGTTAACCTCTTCTTATGCCCTGCCGAAAAAATACTTGCTTATCAATATTGGAAAAGTAATGTACAAACAGAACAAAATGCTTTAAATTCATCCTTTTCTGAATGGCACCATGTGCTGATCTTGCATCCATTTCTGTCAGTTTCTCCCAACCACAAAGAAGAGAATTTCGTTTTCCATGGTATTTTAATAAAAACAAATTACAATTTACATTTTTAAAGCAAAAAGCTAGTGACTTAATTTAAAAATTATATGTGCAAGAAATAATCCAACTTCACTGAACAGGAACACAAAGCAAACCAACTCTTTGTACTGGAAGGACAAGGTAATGCTCAGACCACAACGCAAGATGAGCACTATAAAAATGAAATTACTTCCCACCTGAGGACAATCCACTTAAATTTTGCTCTGAATATATTTTTTGAACCAAGTGTTTATATTTGGGTTCTAACTCGACACATAGTATTTATTTTCTTTCAATGAGCTATGATACCTTTCACCCCTCCCCTCTCGACCACAGACCTTCAATTTGAGAGAAAGAGGTAATACTCCACCCCCCCCCCCCCCCAAGTTGACATATTTTTCATTTCTTTTCAAAACGGAAAAATCAAAAATATCACATTCTATTCCTTTCCCCTAACTGTTTTCTGCAACATTTGCTGCACAGCTGTTTTTATTTTCTTTGCTATTTTATTTTTATGTCTTTCTTGCAGAAAAGGAATGACTACAAGACTTACAAAGTATAGATAAAACAAACAGCTTTATATTCAGCATATGTTTTGGTTAATTGCACCCCCCCCCCCCCTTTACCAGAAAAAAAGCAGCAGTAGCATAGGTTTTTCTCTTTCCTTTTTAGAGAAAATTTCTTAGGGTCAACCAAGTTTATTTTATTCTCAAATGGAGGCATGTCATCAAAAAAGATTGCATTTTTGAATTGTATTTTATTTTTCTGCCCAAGTAGAGAATAAAATAATGAACATTTTAGGAATTTTAAGACAAAATTTGAAATTTTAGGATAACTCCTACCCCTGTATAAGCATTTCTTTCAGAGCTACGAATTTTATTTAAAGTTTTTTGGCTCATAATGCGTAAAGTTTTCCATCAAAGCTTACTAAACTTTCAGAAAACGTGACAGCTCACAAGAGAAGAATAATATTGAAATTTGAAATTTTAAAATGTTGAAAATTTGATGAAATATTAATATTTAAAGCAATTAATTTTTCTCTGCTCATATGCGAAAGATAGCAATTATAACTTTCATAATCTAAACTCCAACTAGATTTTCCAACTCATAGTAAAATTTCAGTTCAATATCTTAAAAATTCAAAAAGTTATCAGCGTTCTAATAAGCTGAATTTGAATAGCTCTTGGGCAGACTATGAATCGTGAGGGATCGTTTGTAAATACAGTATAGTCTCAAAAATCCGAGTCTCAAATCTTCAAGGTTCCATTTAATCTGAGGTGCTTCATTTACAGTTCAAGTGAATTTTTTAGTATCTCAAAAACTGATTTTCATGAAAATTTGAAAACATAATTGTTTTGTTGCAGTAAAAACTTATTAACTACATTCAGTTTTAAACTAAAACTACATAATTAAAGCAGGTACATTGAATGAAATTGGTTTCAACAACACTAGCCCTAAGTGGTACGAAATATTCATCATCTACAAGATAGGGATTAAGAAATGCATTGGGATATTGGAGAGTTTTTATAATAACTTAATATGTAAAATTGACATTGATTTGCCACTAAAACGTGTTAACATGCCGTTTAGAAGATTACGATTGCAATAAAAAAAATAGTGCACTACTTGATGCCACATGAGTTAATGTTCAGCCATTATACAACTAATCGTTTTTGTGTTAACCAAGATACCACAACATGTATATATGATGAGAACCCACACACATGTATATAGTAGACACCATTAAAAGTTTGACGAAATGGATTCCGTCACAGTCAAAATACATGTTTTAGTTGCCTACAAATTTTCCCACATAAATACGTACGGACATTGTGAAAATTTAAAGCCAAAATTCATTTAGTTGTAAGAAGACCATACTTTTTTAGCACAAAATTCTTTTAAAACTGTAGAATATTTCAGTCCCCTCAGTTTGAAGTTAAAAATTTTTACTTATGAATAAATAACTCAGAGAAAAAAAAACCACGACAAGTTGCTTATTATTTTCTGCTTTTTAATTGTATAATATATTATGCAATGCTAGTGTTACAGTGGTGGTCAAAATTATACGGACAAAAGGGAAAACCTCCACATCTTTCTGTATTTGGATGGAAAGTTATACAAATTTAGGACTATTAACTAATAGGTAATGAAACTTTTTTTACAACTTTTATTGAAAATGCAAAAGAATTTCTTATTTGTGGAAGGAAGTTTGAGTTTAGACATCCGTGTGATATGGACAAAATTATAAGGACAATTACATTTGTGTATTCTAAAAAGTAAAATTTGCCTGCTTTTTGTTCTACAAACTGCGCTACATAATGATATAAAAGCTTAGTAAGCGATTGGGAAAGTCAGATTCTATTTTTACAATCATCCCACTAGGTACAAAATTTAAAGAATTTGAGAAAAAGAAAGTGGTTGCTTGAAAAATTTCACGACCTATGGTACGTCAAAATGTAACAAATTTGAATAGATAAAGATCAGTCATTGAGAGCTTTCTCAAAATTCCGGCTAATAAGCTCTATAAAGAGAAAAAGGTAGGAAATCTTCTGTTTCTTTGTGTGGTGGTGATAAGACTAATATTGATAAGACTAGCTTGCTCAAAAAAAAAAAGAAAATACCAAGAGATATTTGATGGGAATTCAAGTTACGGTACAGCTCTCAACCTGTTCAACATCTTTTACAAAAAATGAAAAAGTTTCATCATGTGCTGTAATGCAATGTCATGACAGGTTCTCAAAAAAATTGATTAAAGACTAAGGGTTGAGCATGCCAAAAATGCATTGTCATAAGTAAAAAGTGGGATAATGTGATATTTTCGGATGAGAAAAAGTTCAATTAGGATGGACTACATGGTTTTTGATACTTCTGGTACGAGTGAAGGAAAAAAACTCAGAGCTTGTATTTTTGGCGCTGGCTCAGTAATGGTCTGAGGAAATTTCACAACAGACGGAAACTATACCAATATTTTTTGTGCAAAGCAGAATGAATCCTGAGAGTAATATTGATGTACTGAGCAATATTTTTTAACCAAAACCACCGTTTGTTATGAGTTTAAACTATTTGTTCCAGCAGAATAATGCCTAATTACATGTTTCTCAAACCTCAAAACAATTATTTGATGCTTGTGCACTGAACTATGCTGGCCGGACAGAAGGCTAGATCTACGTGAGGCATTCTGGTATCCGAAGTATGAAAAAATGATATTTATTATTGAAACAAGCAAGAACTCATTTTCTCCAAAGAAAAAAAACAGAATAAAAGTTTCCATGATCTTCGACTTTCATGACATCAAGACTGATAAAAGTGATTAAAAAAAGGGTTATATTATTGATTACATTGAGTACTGGGGTTTTTCAGGGCAAAATGCTGGTCCTTATAATTTTGTCCAGTTTTAACAATGACATTTTTTTATTAATCACGGCAAAGCATTTATGTTTCGTATTTTCAAATGTTCTGCATTCCACAATAATTTCTAGCATAAAAATGCATTTTTTTGTGCAAAAATTTCACTGAATTATTTCAGAAATATTTTTTGTATGTTTAATTTTTCTGCTGTCCTTATAATAATTCTGACCACCACTGTATAAGTTCTATTTTAGTACATTTATGAAAAATATTTTAGGTTTCAAAACTCCAAAAATATTAAGAATTCTTAATCAGGCTTTACGGTTATTTATAAAACATAATTCTTGGGTTTTAGCTTAATTTCACCTGTACTTTTAATAATTCTCCTGTATTTGAACAGCATTACAGTCGAACTCGCTTGTAACGAGAGCAAGGGGCACACAATATTTGCTCGTTATAACCAAGTGCTTCGTAAAATACGAGTTTGTGAAAAAAATCATAAAAAATTCCTAATAGTCACAATTTTTTACCTTATTTTTAATCTCTGTGCAGTACCAAAGAAATTGGTTAATTCGCTTTGCACTGTCCGAATGTATGTTTCTTGTGTCACTGTTTCTGAGGTATGGACATACACACATATAAATTTTAAATGCTTCCTTACTCAACAAATTTAAAAAAGTGCTGTCATTGCATGTTCTCGGGATTTATGATTTATCATTACTTTTAGTTGACTTAGAAATATTGAAGAAAATTTTCTCAAAAAAGGATGAACATAACGGGAAATATCAAAAAAAAATTATGAATCACAGAAATATTGCTTGGTTTAAGGGGGGTCACTGGTAAAAAGCAAGTTATTCACCTATAGATTTAAAATTGTACCAACCAAGTATCACTGATTTCCTCTCTAAACCCGGGTTCTCCTTAAATCAGGGCTCGTTATAAGCAAGTTCGACTGTATAAAAATGAGTTATTTCAGTTGAACTGCTAGGAAAAAAAAAACGTTTTTCACAGTATTCATAGAATTCATTAGATTTTTTAGCTGATTTACATATTGCTATGCATGCAAACTGAATACATCAACTAGCTTCAAGTTTAGTAAAAAAATATTTTTTTGTTACCAAATGATGAGAGGATGTGTTCTACTCTCATATGTTCACTTTCTGTGTAACTGCATATTAAGTTTACAAATTTACCAAAGTTCAAAAATTTCACCCGAATACTGTCTGAACATCAACTTAATTGCAGAAATTGCTTCTAATATTCTAAATAGTACCTCATACTTATTTGGAACAATTAAAATTTTTTAAAAAATGCTTACTTTTCTGATACTACGAGTGCAAAACAAAAATAAATCTTAAAAATGATGAATTACTAAATTTAAAAGATACAAAGTTAACAAAAGATGCTGTATGGACTAGATAATATTGAAACATATGGATTGCATTCATTGTAAAAGCTCAATACATACCGTGAAAAAAGCTCCAGCCATTAGTTGGCTAAAGCTTAAGTATTTGGTTCTTCAAGCTGTCACTTTACTCCATTCACCTGGGGAAATGCTCGTTATGAACAATTACTTAGTTCCTTTAATATTTACAGAGCACATCAGTAGTTGAGGAAGAAGCTTCGTCATCTCAAGGGAAATCAACCCCGTATACTTCTTCTCAATGGACATTCAGCATCGGGAAAAGGAAAAAAGAACCTGGACTTATAGAAATGAAGAACAGCATGAAAGAGGCATTCACTCTATTTTATTGGATCATGGAGAGGGAAGCTGCCGAAGATCCTTGTGACCTGTATGGCAGGCTCCTTGCAATTAAGTTGCGACAAATGCCGCAGCAAATTAGTGCAGTAGCAATGCACCGTATTGACAAACTAATGCTCCAAATGAATCCCTGCTCTCTGAAGTCAGAATTTTGATATTTTCTATTGTAAATATGATGGATAAATTATTTATAAGTTCATATGATTTATGTCATTTTTTTAAATTTTAGTGTAAGTTTTGAGTTTTGCTTTTTATCCTTCATGTTATTACATGTAAAACAAAATGAAGTTCAAATGTAATTACCCCAGTAGCATTAGAACATTCAAATTTGGTACAGGAACTGTGTTATTGGTCAAATGAGGGTGTTAAGTGTCACTTGTATAACTTCTTATCAATAGCTGTTTAATGGATACAGTACAGTTTTGCTTCTTTGTGAAAGTTTCATTTCTGATTTGTGTTGGTATTGATAGGTTACAATATTTATTTTCCTGATAGTGGTAATTTGCTATTGTTGTTTTCGATTATGAATTAAAAGTTGGAATAGAATAATCAATATATTATTATATGCTGAATCTCATTTTTTGATACATTTTAAAAAAAGTTGACTGCCACAATAATTTTATTTATGCAAAAAATGTGCTTAATATATTTTTCAAATAAAAAATCTGTTGCTGCTGTTAAGTAAGTGGGTACCTGTACATACTAAAAAGTAATACCAAACTAATATGTTTGAATATTGAGGAGGAAAATGAGAGAGAGAGAACAGAAATGCATTAAAAAATTCATTATAAATAACTTATGTGATTAACAGAGAAAGTTCCTAGGTCAAATAGTATTTTAAAAAGATAGATTTATCTCAAAATAGTCAAGATTATAAAAATAAGATTTGTTGAATAAAATGTAATTCATTCTATTCTAAAGCAGTATTATTTGTTTTATCGCAGCCAAAACAAAATGGTGAGTAGTCATATATTGCAGATTCGTCTGATGTTTATTGATATCATCTGCCGCTTGGAATTTCTCCCACCCCCTCATATTTCAGCAGATAATAAGTAAATATAATAAGTCCAGCAAAAATCAACAATACGGTTTTTGCTGTTTAATCACATCAATGTTAAAGTAAAAAATTTCCATTCAGTGAATAATTTACGGATATATCATTGCATTAATTGTTGCTTTTGATTAATTAAGTTTTGGTGATTTATACTGTACTTCTGTGAGCAGAACTTAAAAACTAGAACCATTTTTCAAGTTTTTTTCCCTTCCTTACATATTTGATCAATATTTAGCAGTATGATTCATTCATTAAAAAAAAAATCTTAAAACACCAGTATTTCATTTTATCATACAGCAATACTAAAATTCCAACTACATATCACAAATTGTCTTTTGATATTTAAAAAAAAATGAATTGCCTCTCTATAATACTATTCCTCAAAATTGACAAAAGTATTGAGGTCCAAAGGTATTGTATTTATCAAGCCATAAACGGGACAAAAATCATTTTTCAAATTCTTTTTTGGTTGTTCCTAAAATATGTGTCATATATATTTGTATATTGTGCATATATTTATCATAAATTTTTATTGACTTATATGTGTTTCTTAATTCATTTTTTGTGAATGTGTTAGTCTGTTTATAAATAAGTTACAAATACAGATATCCCTCGTATAACACGGTTTTATTCGTTCTGTGTAGTATCGAAACTGTGTTATACGAGACTTCTTTATAAAAAGTTTTCTTACTTATTTTTTAACCTAATTAATCATGTACATATTATAAATCATGTCAAGGTTTACCATGATGTATCGAAACCATGTTCCGTGTTATATCAAAACTGTGTTATACGAGACCTTGAAATAATGTAAATCAAGGAATGTGTACCAAGGAATGTGTGAGCAAGGGCGTGGATAGCTTTGAGGACCATTGATCTTCATTGAGGACTAATTAGACTAGGACCAGCCCAGCTGGGCCTAGAACCTGTTGCTGGTCGTCACATTTGTATTTGTATTTCTGAAATCTAAGAAACATAGAGGCAAAGTGAAATACTTAAGATGACTGAGCTATTTCAAAATAAACAAATTAGAAATTTGTTCATTCGTATTCGAAGAATTCGTATCTCTTGCCTAAGGCGAAAGAGGCCAGAAAAGAATATTTTCTTTTTCATGTGTTGTCGCTTGGAGATAAATTCGTCCTTGAAGAAGGAATTCTCTTTGAAATATACGTTGATTGTTTCAGTCAGTGACTTGATTTTTGTCAGAAGATAAACGCGGAATTCTTTACGATTGAACGTGTATTCGGTTAAAACGCCTTTTTCGGCTTTTAGGTCTAGTTTCTTTTTTAATAGCTGGGGAATACCAGCAAAACAGGTCACTCTGAAAGGTTTTAAATGTCTTACAAACAGTTTTCTTCCCCGGTAAAGGTTCAAATGGGATCTTTTCTTGATTTGAGTGACAAATTCTATTCCATGTGTAGACAAAATATGACATTTCCTCAGGCCAAAAATTGTTTGGCAAACCACTTTCTTTTAACAAAACGCAAGCACTATTTGCTATTGTAGGGTTAAAATTCTCAATTAATCCGTTTTGCTTTGGCGTGTACACATTTGTTAGTTCATGTTGTATACCCATATCCTGACAAAACCCGTCTAGTTCCTGATTTACAAATTCCTTCCCGTATCAGATCTGATACTGGCAACCTTTTTGCAGATAAATCTTTCGTCTCTCAGTAATATGTCGTTTTACGATTTCGGGAACCTGACTTTTTGACTTAATGGGATATAATGAACACCTTTTGGAATAGTCATCTATAATAGAAAGAAAATAATTTTTTCCGTTTCTTCCCTCTACTTCATTTTCCCCAAGTGTCCATATGTAATAGCTGTAATGGCTGGGTACTTCTTTCTCTATCAACTTGAAACTAACACGTTTAAATTTTCCTAGTTTAAAAACATCACAATTTAATTTCGCATGTTTAAACTTAGGTAGGCCAAAAACAGCTGAAAGATTTTACGGATACTTTAAGTGTTTACATGTCCACAGCGTTTATGCCAAGTTTCAATGTCACTTTAACAGCATTCTACAGAAGGTACTTTATTTACATGACTAGAGCTAGGAGAATTTTTAGACTTTTTACAACTAACATTATAAACACCATTTTTGAGTTCAGTTCTAAAAATTAATCCATTTGTCGGAAACCTCCACGAAACCTCTCCCACCCTTAAATTTTGCCCCACCTTGGTCAAACTTGGTGCCAGACAAAATATTTCGTCTTAAGGGGGTCTGGGACACATTTTGAAAATTTTTTTATTATGTACTTTAGAGTTTTGAAATTTTTTGCACTGATTCATCATTTATTTAATAAGCAAAATCATAACATAAATATGAAAAAAAAATATTTTTTTATTTAAATTTAATTAATTTTTTTTTCAAAAAATGGGGTTGCTTTAAATTGCTATAACTCAAAATATTGTTGGTCAATTTTCAATTTTTTTTCAAAAAAGTATGCACAAATATCTAAGCTTTAATTTTTATTCGGCGATTTTAAAAATATTGATTCAATAAAAAATATTTGAAGAAAAATTTCGAAAAATTCAAAGATACTTTTTTTTAAAAAAATCATAATTTTTGCAGTAAACGTTTTTTTCAAATTCGCCGAATAAAAATTAAAGTAAATTGCTTGAAAAGGATATGCTCCAAGTTTCATTACTTTATCTCTATCGGTTCCTGACTTATAAGAGTTTGAATGCAAGAAATCAGGAAAAATTGCAGCATGGAGAAAAACGCGTTTAAAGTTTTAAAGTTAAGTACACATTAGTTAGATGCATGCAACAAAAATAACTATATTTTTCTTTCTATTTAAGGTAGAAACAAGATTCAAATGTCTTCTTAAGCAGAAAGAAACGGAGCAATTTTTCAAATTATAAAAAAAAATTGCAAAATTTGACGATTTTTGTGTTCCGGACCCCCTTAAACAAAGAGAACACAGACAACCACAAATATCTCAAAGACATCCAAATAGGTCTATTACATGTCCAGACGTCTTTTAGATTTCTTGGACATCTGAATAATATCCAAAAATATTTAAATCATGGATATAGATATTTGGACATCCAAAGGATATCATGGTATCTCCAAATCATGGATACAGATATTTGGACATCCTAAGAATATCCAGGTATCTCCAAATCATGGGTATGGGTTTTTGCATGTATTCCAGAGATCCTGCAGTTACATGTTTTAGATATGTATATTAGGATAATTTATAGATAACTGTTCAATATCCGTACGATGCATTATAAATATCCGCGAATGTCTGCTTTCAGGATGACTTCAAGATATTTGACTTTTAGATCTGACCGGATTTGTTTGTATTCTGAATTCTGCGGCGATATTATTTTATTTTGAAATTTCATAGAAGAAAAGTGATTTCTTTTTTTTTTTTTCAATTCCTACTCTTTAAAAAAAATCGAGTTGTGTGAACTGAGAAAACTCTTAACTTCTTATAAACTTTGTTAATTTTTTCAAGATCGCTTGTGCCGATGTGGAGATTCTGCTGACTTTTTTTTCTTTCCCCAAGATTAAATTGATAGTGGGAGTGATATTCATTTCTTGATTTCCACAGGTGTTAATTTGTTTTTCAACAGAAGTTTGTAATGAAAGGTAAGTGATGTGTTCATATGTTACTGATCGGTTGTTTGATTAGAATAGGGGTCATCATTAACCAACTTCAAAAAAGGAGGTTATGATTTCGTCTTGCGGCTTTTTATGTGTGTTTTCATTTTTCTCCAAGAATATTGAACCGATTTGAAAAATTCCTTTTTTGTTTGGAAGGGTATGCTTTCCGAATGGTCCCATGTTAATTCGTCTGGATCTGATGAGGGTTCTCGGAGTAATCTAAGAAACTTTAAATTTCTTACGTTGTGGCTACGCGGACCATATGCTTTTGTCAGCTCCGCGATACGTCACTCACAGTTCACGTGATTTTGGCGTGAACGGTGCTATAGTGCCTAGAAAGAGTGCTCTTTCTAGGCACTATAATATTGCATTTTTTCGATGGAGGAATCTTGTCTTGAACAATATTTAATTCTCAGACATGTTTGGCTTTCACAGTGCCGCTTGTTAATTTTAATTATAGTCTTACTAATGTATTTATTACTTATGTCGCAAATCAGTAAATTAAATGTATTTCACTACAAAAATAGTTGAATAAATTAATTTAATATAAAAAAAATTTGATAATAAATAACTTCATTTAGTCATTTAAGTTTTTTTTTTAATATTGCAGTTTTAAAATATATTTAGTGTTCAATTCAAGGGGAATTGAAGACAAAATCCCCCCCCCCCCTCTCTCCAATGATTAAATTGATGTTCTTTATTAAATATATTGTAACTGGTGTCCAATTTCTAAAGTTTGACAAGTATTCTAGATTCAATATTTCATGACGTGGTCAGTTTAATTTACAGTTATGGCAATACTAATTAACAGACTTCGATAGAACTTTATTACTTGTACTTATGTAGTATGCTTCCCGATTACTAGAAGACGCCTAGACCGATTAGGAAAATTCTTTTTCTGTTTTGAAACGGTATACTTATCCCGGTCGTCTAATGGTCTTCAAGTCCAGGTATGAGAGATCCTGGAGAAATCGTTGGAACTCTTCAAATTTCATACTCGCGCTTTGTTGCTTGTAAATTCATAGCGTTTCACTTAGTGAAACAATTTTTATGGCTTTTTTGTTTAATCGATATGAGTGATCTAACTTAGGTCCCAAACCTTTGCTTCACCATATTTGTTCTTTAGAAAAAAGTTATGGGCAAAAAATAAGAAACTTCTTTTAATTTCAATATTAAAGGATTAATTATAAAATCTACTGTTAAAGAAAGTGTCTAATAAAACAAAGGTACTTTCTTCACTCAGTGTTAAAGAAAATACCATAAAACATTTACCATAAAGCATAATCAGGGGAGCCCCTTAAGGGCAGGGGAGGGGGTGTTGAGAGCTATTTTTCCTTTTTAGGGGCTCTTGCTTTAGGGGGAGTACCCCCCTCCCCCCAAATATTTTCCCTGCATTAATCATTAGTAGTCATACCGCAAATTTTGAATAGACTCTTCTGAAGCAAACAGGAAATTCATTTAGTATCATTGGTTTAGTAGTATCTTCATATATACAACATCACAGTAGATCCTCTTTCTAGTGTGGTGTTGATCTATAACATGGCCAAGTAAAGAGAAATGCGACTTTTTTCACCAGTTACGTAACACGTATTATTGTGAAATATAAAGTTGTTAGGAAAATCATTGACATTTTAATGGTTCTAATTAATTTAGCGTACAAATAAACCTTGGAGAGGAACAAAGATCCGTTTTTAGTGCCAATTGTATAAAATGTTACGCGCATTATGATTTTTTCCTTTTTTAGCCAACTTCAAAAAAGACGTTCCAAATTCGTCGGAATCTTTTTATGTATGTCACCCGTGAACACAAACACGCATAGACCAATTTGGAAAATTCTTTTTTTTTTTTTCCCTCGTTTGAAAAGGTATATACTTCCCAGGTGATCCCATGGTCATCAGGTCAGTATCTGAAGATGGGATCCTTGAAAAATCAAGAAAACTCATCAAATTCTATGGGCAAAGTTAAAGCAATTTCTTTTTTAGTGATTCATGATTTTTTTTCGAAAGCTACTTTGATAAAGTCAAACTGATGATGAAGACAATTATCTTTGTAAATAATTGCGCATTTGAAAAAGCCTTTCTTCAGTCTTCGGAAGTCTCCGAGACGTTGTGCTCTATTTCTTTCCCCATTTTGCTCATCTTAGCTGTTTTCATACTCCTGTGCTCGAAGCTTTCTCACTTGAGATGTATGTAAGGACTATAGTACATACTTTACGCTACATACTTATTTTATATTTACACAATTAAAAAGCAAAAAAGAAATTATTTTCAAATGAAAAAAGAACCGACTTCAAAAAACAAAGAGGGAAAAAATAATTGGTCACACTTACATAGGATTTCCTACCCAAACGTATAAATCAAATTTATTTTACAATTCCTATTCAAAAATCAACTAAACACTCAATTATAAAATAAACACTGATTTTAATTACTATAGGATGAATTATTTTAATACCTAACTAATTATATACGATCTCTTAATTTTTAATAACCATTTGAAGTCAGGGGCCTCCTATAAACTACTACCTAACGTAACCGGGAACCCACCAAATCCTGAGTTAAAAACTAATTTAATAAAGCGCAAAAGTCTTTAAAACTAAACCTACTCAGTTACGTTAGGTAGTAGTTGAAAATAATTTATTTCACCATTGCTACTTTGTTTTAAGGTTTAAAAGGTTTGTTTTCAAGTCTTTCTCATTTAGTTTGTATGTTTCTTTAATTTTTCTAAACATAATTTGCAACTCAATTATTGTTTTCCCGATTTATGAGGAGTCAAAATTGCAAGTTTAACCTTAACTAACTTTGATTCTGTGCGTGTATGGTTGGTCTGCATTTCTGCAATCTTTCATTCATTGCTATTTGTTGAATGTTAAAAATCTATGTGCAACTAGGCTAGGTACTTTGTTTTCTATGCTTGTGTTGCTTTGTTGTGTTACTTTGCTAAATTATATTTAAACTCGTATAACTGTGATAAAAAATGGGATGCTAAAACTTAAAATTGAGTTTAATTTTTTGAAGTGTCCACATTTCCGAATGTTTAATTTAATGATTTGTATTATGCTTAAATTTCTCCAAAAAAAAAAAAGAAAGAAAGTATATCCTTTTTATTAAATTGTTCAATTGCAAAGATTGCTCAAAAATAGGTTTACATTAAAAAGATAAAGTAAACTTCGGGTTTTCTTTTTAATGTAAACCTTCTTCAAGCTTCGACAAATTTGAGTTTTCTCTCAATGAGTATTCAACTATCAAAGAGTCTGAATCTTCTGATTGATCTGAATCTTGGAACAGCTTACCAGAAGAGGTGGTAATGAGCAAGGGGGTGTATAGCTTTAAGAGGGCCATTGATCTTCATTGGGGACTTATAAACTGACTAGGACCGGCCTAGCTGGGCCCAGAGCCTGTTGCCACATTTGTATTTGTAATAAGGTGATGCAATTTTTAAAAGCGGAATTTTTTGCAGCGGAAAAAGTGTGCAAATGGCAAAAAAATAATTGTACACAATCGATACAAGAAACAGTTAAAATGCATAAAATATCATTCATGTTGTACTTCTTTGAAGTAGAACTAGCTGACCCATACAAAGCATTAGCACTTGACAGGAGACATTTAAAAAGTTCTTTTTAAAGCAGTTTTTTGACTAACAGTAAAAATGTGACTTGTTTGCTTATATTTACTGATAGCAGTAAAAAAATCTTTAAAATGATGTCTTACTTTTGAAGCTTGATAAAGTTTTCAGGAAGTTATAGCATACACACAAAACACACCTTTGAGAAATAAAATAGTTGAAACTGCAATTTATCGTGTTAAAATAAATGGTTTTTTTTTTCTGATTTCAATATACAAAGCATAGCACAACTGTGGTTTCAAGTCCTGTGCCAGTTAATGGAATCATTGGATCAGGATTCAGCTGAGGAAAATTAGTCATTCAAAAATTACATTTTCTAACCCATAGGAGGATCAATCCCATGAACTTTGCATTATTAGTTCTTCGCTCTTACCATCTGAGCTACTGGGTCTCCATCTCAGGAAGCTATACGCTGAAGAAATATAGTAAAGCAACAAAATAAGTTGAAATATGTTTAAAACGTTCAACTGATTTACCATGTTAAAATCAATGTTTTGTTTCTTGAGTTCAACAACAACAGATCTGAAGCTCAGAGTCCTGCCATGAGTTTAGATTACATATTAATGGAAATTTGGATTAGAATTCTGCTGAAGAAAATAAATCATTATAAAACAATACTTTTCAGCCCAGATTCGAACTCACGTCCTTCCCACAGGACACCCTATTTAACTGAGCCAATGTATCTTCATTTTTGGATGCTATTTATTTATTGAAGCAATGTGTTTTAAAAACTTAGTTTTTTCTTTGCCAAAAAAAACAAAAGTTCCTTTTTTTTTTTTTTTAAATTTCCGACGAAAGTGGTTAAAAAAAATCTTTAAAATAATGCCTTATGAAGTTTGATCAAGTATTCAGGGAGTTATTGCGTTGTCCTAATAAAGAAAGAAACAAAACCTATGAGAAATAATATACACCAACTGACACAAGCAAAGCATCTGCACTCGACTGAAGGAATTAAAAGAATCGTTTTTTTTTAATAGAAAAATGTGAACATTTTTGCTCACAGCGATGAAAACAATCTTTATTATGATGTCTATTTTTTAAAGATTGATGAGATGAAATGTTGAGAATGTTATGATCCCCCCCCCCCCCCCCAATGCATTTCAGAAATAATATACAGTTGCTGACCTGTGCAAAGCATTCACGCTTGGCAGAAGAACTAAAAAAATATTTTTAAGTACTTTTTTGAATAACAGCACAAATATGACTTGTTTGGGTGTGTGTTGTGACATGGGCTGGAAAATATATTAATATTTTTCAGCCCATTGGGAGCTGGGATTCATACTCACAACCCTCTTGTTATTAGAACAATGCTTTATCCAACTGAGCCAATGTATCTACGTTTTGGAATGCTACACATTGTAGCTATGTGTAATAAAAAACACAATAATTCGTTTTTTGAACAGAACAATCAATGTTAATAGTTTCTTTATTCTCCCCCCCCCCGCCCCAAAAACGGCGGAAAAAGGCTTTTAAATGATTTCTGACTTTTTAAATTTGATAAACTATTCAGACAATTATAGCATTGCCACAAAAAAAAAAAAAAAACTATTAGAATAATATATATATTTGCAAAACATCTGCTATAAAGATTAAATGGATCATTAAAAAAAAATCATGAAAGGTTTGTTCCAGGGTTCACACTAGAGAAAAAAGTAAGGTGGGATCTCCCACCCTGACCAAAATTTTAAAAGGGATTTTTAAAATTGAAGTGGAAGTAGCTTTTCTTCTTTTGATTGCTTGAACATTTTAGATAAATATTTATTTGTACAAAGTACTTGCACATTATGTAGCACAAAACTTCTTTAATAAATATAACATTGAAAGAGAATATCCGGTTTTTTACTAAAAAATAAATGTGCATCTTTTTATTTTATATAAATAGACTAATTTTTTTAAAGAAAAATTAACTTTGGAATCTCCTTATTTTTTTCTAATTAGGCAAGATTATTTTTAAAAATCAATCATTTACTAAATGGTCTGCTAATGAAGCACTCTCCATTGTTATAACAAAATGCACCAATGCCTCCAAAAGAAACGAGCTGATGTGTGTGAATTACATGACTCCCTTTTACTCCAATTTAATGTTATTTTCTCATTATTGCCAGTTTTAATGTGATTCAATAATTTACTTTCTAAATATCACCAACAGTGGCCAAATTGAAAACAGATTTTTAAAAAAATCGCCAAATTTGTAGCCAAGTTGGCGACCAAAAGACTGGCGATATATCGCCAAGTGTCCCCCAAATTATAACACTACTTGTGTTTACATCGAAATTAACAATGATTTTACCCCAAAAAGGTGTAAAAGACCCCCTTTGGAACATCCGAATGCAACCAAAAGAGAAGGTGCACAACTAGACCCCACTTGGAGTCTATGTACGAAATTTCAACTTTCTAGGACATACCATTCTTGAGTTATGCGAGATACATACACACATATGCAGAATGCAGATACATATGTACATACGGACATCACAAGATAACTCGTTGTAATTAACTCGGGGATCGTCAAAATGGATTCTTCAGGCATCTATACCTTCTTAGGCATGTATCCACGTGTGATCGGGTTGAAAAAAAAAATGAATATTCATTCTGAGGCGAGCAAAATGGAAATTAAGGCCGATGTTTGAGTGAACATTTTTTCGCGAATACGATACTTCCTTTTTTGTAAAAGGAAGTAAAAAATAAGTGTGAAAATAGCAAAATTGCCAATGAAAGCATTATGGTACAGTTTGACCTAAAATGGGTTGAAAAATACATTTTGTTTGGTGCAAGTAGGAGCAAAAGCTAAACTCAAAGTTTGGAAAGATTTTTCAGCATCCAGTAAACACAAAAAAAAAAGCTATTCTCAATCTTTTATTCTCTTTTCTTTGTGGCTAAATTCCTGGATTCCTCTGTTCATTGATGATAAGACAACACTTAAAAATTATCATGAACCATTCTATTTATATTACCTATCTTCTTAAAATAAATATGAAAAATTTAAAAAATCCAAGATGAAATACTTCACTATCTTTAAAAAATATATCTCCTACAAAGGTGATTAGCCGGAACAGCCCACAAAAGGGAATTTTAATTGAGTGAGATCATAGAAAAAGTTGCGGGAAACCTGCACCCTAGCATGAACCCCAGTCTATTCTAAAGTGAAAGATATTGCGAAGATTCCGTTTTATAACGAAACATTTTTTAAATGCGTTTATCAGATTAAATATCCAGTGAAAAATTTGTTTTTGCAATAAAATACTAAGAGAAGGGCTCATTTAATTCTCCCAAACAGACTAAAGGCAAAGTTTTCCCACTTTTTTAGGAACACCAAAAACATGTTACGACTATTTTAAGAATATTAGGAGATGCAAACTCTTTTAGGAATTTTAGAAAGAATGCGATCTTTACTATGTCACTTTTTGTATGACATTCTTGAAACATTATTTTATCTTTTTTTTTTTTTTTGCTCATATTATATATTTAGTGAGTTCCAGTGGTAGTATTTGAGTTTATTGTTTGCTTTCCTCACCAACTTCTAAAAGTTTCACTGTTTTGCTGATTGAATTGATTATTTTTTTCTATAAATTCAGTTACAGCTTTACTTATTTGTTTAAACAAGACTGAGTTATATTAAAAAAATTCAACAAGCAAAGTTCAAAAATACTTTATTTTTTATTTTATTAATAATAAAACAAAAATAAAGATTTAACAAGTACTTTAAAATATATGTATCATTATACAAAAAACTTGAATTTAAAAAAATGTATTTTTATAAATAAACAGAACATAAATCTGACTAGCAAATACTTGTGGAATATATATACAATCAGAAATTGAGCATGTAGCAACAAATTCTTAAACAAGAAATTCCTCTAAAGAGAATAACATCAAAGCAGACAAAATGAAATGAATGTATTCAATTGCATAGAGCTCAAAGCCCATGGAACACTTAAACAGTTACTACAAAGTTTCTAAAAAACACTAATAAAACTTTAAAGACTATTTGTAACAGTAGCAAGCATCAAATTTACCAGTGCAAAAGCTGGAACAAAAGTGAGTATTCATTGAGAGAGAAAAATGCTGATAATACTCAAAATTTAAATCAATAAGTAAATAAAACACACTGAAAAGAAATCAACCCATATTCAATATTTCTAAGATTAATTTTCAGAAGAAAATTAAACATTTAAGATGTGTTAGCTTTTTAATAACTGGGTTTCAAGAAATATAGTAAAAGAAAAAAGGTGGACTTTTGAATCGCTTATTTAAGTTACTAATAGCCTTTTCTTTCTGAGGAGGGAAAAAAAACCTAAATGCATACTTAATGACATTCATTTTACCAGAAATTTCAATTGTTAAGAAGTCTTTTTTAAGTTTGTTTTTTGCTTCAGGTTTTTCCAACTTGTCTCTCATCGAGTTGTACTAATTTCTTTAACTATATTTGTTGTGGTCAATTTTGACTGAATTCTCCACTCATATAGACTTTTAGCTTATTTTAGTGTTCAAATTGGCAGAATTTCAGCCGATCTCGTACCCACTGATTTGTTTACAAGACTCTTTCACATGCTTTCTGACTGAAAACTGCTTTCTGACTTGTATATGTATATATGTATTTACTATTTAATTAATAGCATTTTTACTAGTAAAAAGAATTATTCCTGCAGTGCATTTCTGCTTTTTTACATATGAGCTATGCTCTTTTTTTTTGTTAATCCATGCTTCATTTTTCTCTCCCTTATCCTAAAGATATACCCTCTAATACACTGTTATAACCAGGGGTTCCAGACGAGTGAATATATTCCCTCTAGGGTGAAAGCATGGTGTCCTAAGGTGCCACACTGGCCAGGAAATAGAGCAGAGGAGCCAAAACAACATGCAATCACAGAAAGACTAGCTGCCCATGTGCTTTTGCCGTAGACATGCATTCAACTACTTCAATATGGTGGACAAATGATGGTGCATCTATGTGTCTTTCACATTGAATGAAGTACACTATTGGATTAAAACACAACTTTTCTAGGATTAATTATCCGAAATAACAAGTAAGTACAGCTTTTGATCACTTTGTAGCTTTTAGGGCTTTCAAACATAGTTAAAAGTATTTAAAAGTGCATTTACTGCTCTTCAGTTACCATTACTGTCGTGAAATTTCCATCATTCAAAACGCTACCAAAAATATCTATCATTATTTTCTTGAGTAAAGTTAGTTGTTATTAATAATCAACAAGTCAGAACCAGAATAAAAATTATTCTTGTGCTTCGGGTAGGATATAACAGAATAGCATGCGAAAACATAAACAGCAAAAAAAAAAAAAAAATCTTTCTCCGTATGGCTTTTTCTTTTTCATTCAAGTGTTTGAATCATTTCCTGTTAGCAGTTAATGTCTTGATAGCGTTAGAAGTTTCATTTGGTTTTTAAACTATCGAAAAACTTCTTGTGCATTTTATTTTGTTACTTATGAAACGATTTTGTTTTTCCATAACTGTAATATCCCAGAATACTTTTGGCACGGGTTATGTTTTAGTAAATGTATAATATCTCACATTATTTAAATAATTACTCGTCTTTAAATTATAACATATTTGTGACAGCTCTTTGATACCAAGTGAAGGGGTAGATATTTATTGTTTTAATTAATTTTTAACGTTACTTTGTTAAAAAAAAAAAACTCATCAGAACCGAATTTTTTTCACACGTTTTTAACGGCCCCCCGAGTTATTATTATTTATTTTATGAATTTTTAAGAAAACTATTAAGATTTCACTGGTCCCCAAAGTTTTTTATTTGCTTTTACCGGCCCATGGATCAAAAGAGGTTGAGAAACACTGAGTTAGAGCACAATCAGATGAATTAAAGCAATGAGCACTTCTTAACTATGTTGAAAACTCTGAAACACGATCAAATGCTGTAATCACCAAGTTTTAATCATTTCCAGTACTGAGCTCAATGTGAAAAAGTCCAAAACGTAGAATATCATGAATCGAAAGAAAACTATTAAAAAAAAAGCACAACTGTATTCAAAAACGCACACAATATGGGGGAGGGGGGAGGAGGATCTACAGTAAGGGTGCCATTTCTCTCTACGAAGGTTCCTTTTTTTCACCCCGGCTGCCTATTTTTTAAAAGTTGCCTGTTTTTCACTCTATTTAGAGGTGCTAATTCGGCTCCGTTTTGGGTGCCGCTGGTGAACAAGCGTTTCTCCTCTGAAAGGTGCCGAATGCATCCTGTAGTTTTAACAGTGTACTGGTTGAAAGGACTTTTTGGCCCAGCTCTAATTCCTTTGCATGTGATCGAAGCATTGTTTATATTCTTTCCTCAGATGAATTTGTTGAATTTTGGTATGTTCTTCAATTATTTGACCTGCGCAGTGGAAAAAAATCTATGCTAGCTTTTATTTAATGTCACTCTTATATTTTTCTCACTTTAATAAGTTAATTGAGAATTTTCTTGCTTGATAGCTACCTTTTTTTCTAATTTAAAAAGTATTCTTAAGCAATATGACAGAAAAAATGAGGCAGTACATTCACATTTGAAAATTAATTTTAGTAAATGGTGCTCCATAGCAACTTTGTTTCCTAACGCTTATGGCAATAAGAGGCGCTAATGATCCTCAAAATATGTGAGCCATGCTTATTGATTTTGTCTGACTTTACATTCCTTGCATTACATTCCTTGCATTCCTTGCATTGATCTCAACATTAATTTTTTTTTAAGCTTTTAAATCATAAGTAGTCAAAACATCATTGCAGTACGCTAAAATTGAGCATAAAGTTTTAAAATAAGAATAATTATTTTACCTTTAACTACTTCTTTCTATAACTCATTTGACACAAAATTAAAAAAAAAGTACTCATGTTTCTACAGAAGACTGCAAAAAGAAATATAAATGGATAATAATAAAATTAATAACCTGACAGATTAAAATCGTCTATTTCAGTAAGTCAATATTTATTTAACTCTATAAAGAAGAAATGGTCACTTAACATTAGAAAGACAGAGGCTTATGAAGCCCTTCTCATACTTTGTAGTTTAAACTGAATAATAACTAGCCGCACATAATAGAACTTTCTGACTTTTTGTAATGTGACCCTATTCGATTTCTTATTTAATCTTTCAGTTATTAGCCTCATAGAAGCTTAGATATTAAGCTTGATATCTAAAAAGACAGAAGGGATTACAATGACCCTTAAAGCATTATACAATTAAAAACAGGAATTTTTCTTTCTCCTAGTAGCTGTGATATGAAAAAGTGCTATACATTCTAGTTTCATTTAGACATTTCTCCTTTTGCAATTTAACAGTATTACAGATGCTGAATACCACTGAATGCCCACTAGCCAAAAACAGGGTTGCCTTCAAAAGAGCAACAAACGTTATGTTTTTGAGTAAAAACATCATTGAACATAATTATGCCTTCAATCTTTATTTTGTTAAGCATAATATAGATAAGAGAAGATACCTGAAGCATATGGACTGATTCTTAAAGAAAATTTACAATAATTCACTAAAAAATAGGTAGAACCACACCACCTACTTCAGTCTTTCTAAGTTTTCATTTTTTTTTAATTTTTTTTTTTAGTGCTTTGTTAAGAACATCTTTTTTAGTTGTACATCAATCAAATCAGTTTGATAAAATTAGTCATAAAATGTTTTCCTGGATAATTTCACCGGATCCTTATATTTGTATCAGGTTTCAAAAGGATAGTTTTGTTGCTCTAGCTTTATTATGAATGTGACAACATAATAACAATACAAAACAGGTGAATACACAACTGTATAAAGAATTCAACGAATGGCAAATAGCAGGGACGTAACTAGAGGAGGCAGATGAGGTTTGAGCTCTGAGCACCACATTTTAGGGGTGCTAAACTAACATAGTATATGTGAACAAATGGTTTCCCCCCGGAAAAACTGTGGAAGGAAAAAGACAACTTCCAAGAAGTTAACCAAAAAAAAGAACCTAACTAAATGCAGAAAGATAGCATGGGTGGGAAGAATGGGCAGAATGAGCACAGAAAGGGGGGGGGGGGGCAGCAAATGCTGGGAATGTAATTTGACCAATACTTTCTATATCTTATCCAATCGCAAAACTTGAAGGAGGATTCTGCAAACCAAGAGCCTTGAAAAAGCATTACAAAGTGATGCAAATACTTAAATAACGTCATCATGCAATAATACCCTTAAACTTTCACCATGATGTCTTCTTCAGCTTACAATGAAGAGAGTGACTCTATCCTGCAGGGCTAAGGGAGTGACAGTCAGTCATGTATCAAGTTCTCACTATCTTTGGCAAATCAAAATTCAACAAGCCCCCCCCCCCCCCATTTCCTCCAGAATTCCTCTTTGTGTTAGTAGTATGTTTTCTTTTAATTTTGCCTTTTTTATTTCACCTCCTGCATTTACAATTTTTAGCATTAAAAAATACCAAAATACACAGTGCAAAAGGAAAGAAAAAGCTCCCCAGAAGTCTTCTTTTATTACTCAACTCCTTTAAATGTTAAAGGTGCAAAAAGAGTAGGTAAGACATTGTTTAATTAATTTGAATAATATAAATAAATTAGTTCAATGTTATTGATCTTTTCACAGTATTTTGGACAAATGTAGACTCCATTACATGACACCTTTTTTGCCATAACTATTTAATTCACTGTTTGTAGCACATTATTTTATCTTGAGTTTTTCCTTCTAACATACAAGCTCAAATTAAAATAAGATGCTAATCTAACAGTAAATTAAATAGTTATGGAGAAAAAAAAGTGTCATGTTATGGGACTCTACATTTGGACAAAATACTGTGAAATGGCTCTAGTTTTAATTTCTTATTTCATTCATTCTTGGGGGAAAGTATTGCACCATAATTATGGAGATTTAAAGCTCTAAAAACAGTTTTTCCAGGGAAAACACCAAAAAAATTGTTTTCCTCTTTTTTATTTCTTGCAATCAATGAATATACTCAGGGTCCATTTAGATTTTTACCAGTAATTAATTTACAATTGCACATGGTTTGAAGACTTATTGTGCCGGCAACAAAAGTTAAGATAAAATTATACAACTGATACTGTTTGATGAATTAATTTATTCTTTAATCAACAATTACTGTTTAAAATTACATGAATGTTAGGGTGCGTTTTTCAGTTAAATATCTTCATGTAAACAAATTTTTAAAGTAAAATTACATTCAAATTAATTTAAAATATTTCCTCCTCTCTAGTTTTCCAACAAAGTTAAATACCATAATCCAAAGCAATAATCTATTTATTTTGGTTCAGCCCACATACATCTTTTCACAATTGAAATTATTATAATAAGAGATAATGATTATGTTCACTAAGCTTCTTTTATATTAATGTCTTATGTCTATGAGCTATTTCAAAGGAATCTTGATATTTTACTGTAAAAAAGTAAAGATATTGTACATTAAATTATATTTTCAAACCAACACATTTACTATCTCAGTTGAATGGGGAGGGGGGATTGAAATTAATGAGTGGTGTTAATATCAAGTTTGTTCAGCAACAGTCTTGTTGTTGGTAGGGGGTAGGGGGCGCCAAAGACAAGTCTTCTACAATTTTAAAATTTCTTAGTTACGTCCCTGAGTAAAATTCGGATCTTTTCAGATCATTAACTAACTGTTATAGCTTTCAGATGTTTTGGCAATCAGCAAACCAGTCCTCCTTAAAACTTCAATGCCTCCATGTAAAGTACAAACATAACTGTAGCCTGCTCTTACTAGCTTAGTAGCAAACTGAAATAAAGTAACACAATATCAATATGATATATATATATTTTACTCATTCATCACAAATTGAAATTTTCATGAATCTTAAGCATATACAGGGTTGCCAACTGCTCCCCATCTTGTAGAAATACTCTGCAACTTTGAAAAGAAGTTATTTTGCTCTGCATTCCCTGGCTGAGCTCATTCACAAGCAATCAGGCAAATACCCCTTCATCTCCTTTCTTTCCGGTCAGGATTTCTACTATTGCATGTGTTCATTCTAAGATACGAAAAAAGATGGGAACTTTGTGCCTTGGGTAGGAAGGAGAAAGGTTTGAGAGTGACAGTGCAAGTGTTAGTGTTTTCACATTTTGAAATCAGACTGCATCGCCTTCCGTAACACTTGCTCATTTTTGTCTATAATGCCTTTTTACCACTTAAGACCTTCATAACTTTTTGTTGATTATTTTCAACCCTTCGTATGTTTTATTGTGTTCTTTCTTGGGTAGAAAGAAGGAAGGAACTTCTTTCTGCTGGTGGGGGAGGGTAAAACAGCAGTGGAGGGAGAAGTGAAATCTGATTGCATCCATTAGTGTTCTCTCAGTTTTGTCTGCTATACCATCCTACTGCTTAGACATTTATACCCTTTGTAGACTTATTTCTATCCTTATATTTAATTTTTTGCTGAAGACTGCCTTACCTATTCAAGAAAGTAGTTCCATCGGATCTAATTTAAGCCAGTATCATTCGCCAAATTTAGTCTTAATGCTTACCAAAGATATAGCTTACTAAGATTTTAATAAAATGAAATTTATTTTAATAACATTTTGCTATTTCATTATGACAGAAATGTAAATATGGGAAATGAAAGATGCTTATAGTTAAAACATGACATAGTGTTTAAAGCTGTTTTATTAATTTAAAAATAATTTATTTTACTGCTAGTGCTTAAAACCATTATCAAAGCTTGTAAACAATTTAGATAAGAGGTTTTAGTTTTTTTTTATTAATTTTTATACAAAATACCCTGCTGCTACACAAAATTTTAAAATGCTCTCAAAAGCCCACATATACTCCTCAAATTTTTTCTCCAAGGTTGGCAACCCTGCATATTGTCCACCTCACAATAGTTGGCATTTATCTTTGGATGAATCTAATTCAAAACCAATTGAAGAGGAGAAAAAAAAATGTGTCTTAAATCAAGCACTGTTGAATAGGGTGGGCCAAAAAATAACTTTTTTTTTTTTTTTGATTATGGGTAGTACGGAAAAGGTGCCATTGATAGAGCAAAGTGCACATAAATTCGAATTTTTTCAATTCAAATTGTGTATTGAAAATTTCTTGATCTGCTGCAATTGGGTTGAAGTTTCGAAAAAATGCTGTTTTTTCACGTTTTTAGCCAAAATTAGTAAAAATAGTACGCTACTATTTTTGATGATGAGTTGCGTGGAAAACGTGCCATTGGTGGCACTAAACTCCCATAAAAATTTTGGGGTGTGTGGTATAGCTGTTTCCTTTGCCACAAAGGAGTAGAAGTTTTCGCAATTTTCACTTTTTTTAACATTTTCAATAAAATTTTTCAAATAGTAAAAAATTTGTTTTTGCTATATTTTTCTGCCATAATTATAGTTTTATGACATGTGATGCATTTTTAGATGCATGGTGTGTTGTAAATTACTTATTGCATATAAATTTTTAAATTTAAAATATGCTATTAGAAAACTTAATGCAGCTCTGTTTGATTAGCGTTCAAAACCAACGGGAGTAATGCAAAATTCGTTTTTAATCACTGGTAAATCTTTCTATTTAAGAACAAAGTTATTATCTCTTAACTAAAACAGTCTCGTGAAACCGTACTCCCATAAGAACCATGAAAAGAAAAACAAAAAACATACGGTCAACGGTGCAGGTGTTAAAAAAAGAAGGAAATAAAACTTGACGTTAAATCCCGGTTATCACAAATTTGCCATTTCAACTGCGCTTGCGCGCGAACTTTGCTGATTTCAAAAATCTTGCTAAAATTAATTACAAACATTTTAAATTTGTTAATAAATATGAGATAGCAACAGATAAAAATTAGAAATCACAAAGCTTTCTCTGATTTAGTTTTTAGGTCTCGGTAAAGATTGAATTTTCGTCTTAATTATTAATGGATTCGGAGTTTGATTTTTCTATTAAACAAAAGCCCTATTGGCCATTTTTTGGCCCCCATGGCCAAATTCGCAACCTCAGAAGAGTACTAAAACTGCAGCATTACTTCTAATACAAAGCCGAACTATGAACCTAAATAAAAATGTATAATACTAAGCTGTTTACGCCTAACGTAAAATATCCGCAATAGACAGATATCTGTCCATCATAACGTTTTTAAACTACGTTTTTTAGGAATGAATTGTAGCCTAAGTTGCTCCCTGATAATGTAGCTATCTATGGTGAAACAATGGTTGAAATCGGTCTGGTAGTTTTGAAGATTATCCCGTATATACATACACGCAGAAGTAGCCATTTATGTATAAAGATAAATATTTCCAAATCAATAAATATTGAAGGGTCATTTTTCTCTTTACATTATAAAGATTATCAGTTATTCATATAATATATCGCGAAATCACTGCAAAAATAAATCGCAATTATTAATTTGTTGTATTATAACACTAAAACAAGAAACATGAAATCTTAAAACAGAAAACCCAAAAAGGCTAAGTCCGCGCGCAAGCGCAGTTGAAATGGCAAATTTGTGATAACCGGGATTTAACGTCCAGTGGAAATAAAGAGCTGCAACATTTGGTGTACATTTTTCATACGAACAGACTACTGGTCTGACACCTGATAAATACGATAGAAAAAGTACTGAACCTAAGAACTTTCTGGCTTAATCAAACCCAAGCTGATGGCATGCGAAAACCTACTTATGCTATCATTCTATGTTACCTTTGTCATGTATTTCTACATTGGCAAAAGAAAAGGAAAATATTGAAAATTTGAGCACAGACCAAAAGCAAATAATTGATAGTTGTGCAACTGTTTCAACTGGACTGTTCAGAGTTACAAGACAGCCAACCAGGGCCTATTACGTACTCTAAGTGGCTCACAGCTGCCTACAGAACATTTTGCTTGCACTTTTTGTAATATGAATTGATTTGCCCATATGATTCGCTTAAAGAAACGACCAGGTTACACAAAAGGGATTTAAAAAAGTAAATTACATGACCTTCCTAAGAATTCACAATAATGCTACCACAGCAATGGAAATTGACTAAAACCAAGGTATTAAAACACTGTGATGAGTATTAATTGAAAAAATAGACAGCAATTATAAGAAGAAACAAAGATCAAGAAATTCGAGTGTTTGAAGTTTAAGGTTCCAAAATCAAAATTCAGGTTAAGTGAATATGATGATATGCTCCCCCCGGTTTGGTTTTCAACCAATATCAGCCAACCTTGAATCACGAAATGTCTTTGGATGCAAGAAACTGGAATAAACATAGTATCCGAATCAATTTTAGAACCTGAAGTCTTACGCCAGTTGTGTGTAGTAAATAGAATGCTACTAAAACAGCACGGAAAATGCAGACGGCCGCAAAGGAAGAAATGCTTTCATTGAAACAATACTGCAACAGAAGTAAAAGTGCTAAAAGGCAGAATTTCAACTGGAAAAAAGCTTTATTACCTAAAATAGTGAAGATAAAAATTGTCTGCAAGCAGAAATTTCCTGTACATACACACCATCTTTAGTTCTTTGTTGAGTTCTGTGTTGTTTAACCTTAATTTTGAACGCAGCTGCAAAGTTTTTGAATAGCACATTTCAAATTAAAAATTTTATACGCAATAAGTAGTTAATTTATGACACATCACATATCTAAAAATGCAACGCATGGGATAAAACTAGATAATAATGGCAGAAAAATATGGCGAAAACAAAATTTGTACTACTTGAGAAAATTTATTAAAAACGCTAAAACACTGAAAATTAGTATAACTTCTACTCATTTGTGGCAAAGGAAAGAACTGTACCACACATCTAAAAATTTTTATGCAAGTTAAGTACCACCAATGGCACTTTTTCAACGCAACTCATCATCGAAAATAAAAATATACTATGTTTACTAATTTTGGCTAAAAACATGAAAAATCAGCATTTTTTCAACAATAAAGAGGCAGATTATATAACTATTTATTTTCATTGAAACATAGCAATTAAGTAGTGCAATTTTGCAAATTGAACACAAAAATATTTAAATATTTTTTTTTAAATCATGCAAACAGGGGCACATTTGGATTTCAGAACAATGTTGAATGTGGCATATACCAAAACAAAATTATTATTATAATTTTGAGGCACCCTGTGCCTGGAAAAAAACCCCATAAAAATGAGTTTCCCCTGCTACCTTCAAAGATCAACAAATCATTTAAAGTGAAGCCTTTGTGGCACAATTGACTAGTGTGCTTGGCAGTTAACTGAATATGAATAGTTAGTGGATCAAACCTACTCGGGAGAGTGATATGTTTTTATTTACTGCCTTAAAAAAAAGGCAGTTGCTGGACTAGCAGGCAGAAGCTATGTTTCATTGAATAACATAAGCTTATAATGTAGAAGTTGAAAATGTTGAATTGATAAATCTCACTCAAATTTAATTAGCTTTGTTGTTTCAAGATACCCTCAACATTATAAGCTTATGTTATTCAATAACAGCACAGCTTCTGACCACCAGTGCTGCAATTGTCATTTGTTTTATTTCTTAAAATTTATGTTTTAAAAACTGAGTAATCTACTTTTTTGGTAATAAAGCTTTTTTCTTTTTTTTTGTTTAGAAAAAGAAACAAGCACTCAACTTTTATTCTGTTATTTCATATAGTAACTTATGAAGAAGTTTTTTTTTTAAGTTCATATATGAGAACATCCTGAAGTTTTAATTATTTTAAAAACCTAGCAAGTAGCACTTCGGTTTGATCAATTTCAAACTATTTCAGCTAGATCCACTAATAATACAGCAAAACATTTATATATGTAAGAAGCAAATAAGATATGAAAATATCAACACATGATAAACTAATGAATATTTTTAAATAATGGATTGCTAATTGTTTTTTAATAGTTCAGTGATTAAATTATACAAACTGAAAATCAAACTGTTCATGTGATTATTATATAGCATGATATCAGAATTAAGAAATTGCATTAACTTACTTCAGAAGCTGCTCTGTCTTTACTGCTACCAATGACAGTGATCAATTTTCCTTTCCAGCTACGATGAAGTTGTGAACTACCTAAACTACCATCATCTGAAAATGCTGTAGAAAAGGGTACATTTATACTGTTCTCTAACGATCCACGACAATATCTAAAATATCCATTCAGGAAAAATTTAAACTAAGTTATGAAAACTCAACTTTACATTTGAAACTCATTTTTAAATACACATTTGCAGCAATAAAACAAGGCTGTCCTTAATACATTAGCACTAAAACTACTTACTTTTTAAATGCATTAAACATGAGAATCAAACATAAAGAAGCTCTACAGAATTAATTTAGAATAATGAAAAAAAAAGCAATAGCATTTAATTGATCCTTTCATATATTGAGAGAATTTTTCCTAGGGTGGAGAATGAATTATGTCCCCCTAATAAAATCTTATCTATCTTATATCTTCCCTCTCCTGAGCTGGACAGTGTGACAGGCTTTTGTTGTATGGTTAGTATGCTATTTCTGCCGATGATAGAGATTACTATGCTTTGAATCTGAAAATGCCTGGGATTCAAGATACAGATAGATATTTTGAGAATTTTTTCCTCGGTAATAAATTTGTAAAATATCCTAAATTTTGGCTAGAAATGCACAGAAAGCTTTAAAAAAAAATTAATTAAAAAAAACTGAAAGAGGTTTTCGAGGTAAGCAAACACATTAAGACACACTTTGAATTTTTTTCTTTGAATGTTACCAGAGTTTACTTATTAGTATGGAGGAAGATAAACAAGAATGAAATTAAGTATAAAACTAACAAGTTTCTTTCGTGAGTTAAGTTTGTGTTAGCAATTGAGGGAAACCTGAGATGTTTCCTCAAAGTTACTTTGTATAGAATAGCAGTACTTTACTTCTAGTTTAGGAATGTGATGTAAAAATTAAATGCTATCTAATAAAAAATAATTGAATATTATGAATTATACTTCTCAACAAACCATGCATTGAAATAACAAAATCTATGATGCAGAAAAGATAATTTTGAGAACTTTTCAAGGAACTGTTCCATCAACAAGTTTCAGAAATATATTTATCTGACTCATTGATGGGGATTTTTCTTGACATTATCTGTTACCGTAACACAAAAGACATTTATTTTCTAGAGTCTTGCAACAGTTGTTTAGATAGCAATTATTATCAATTGAGAGATGAGATTTAGAAGGGAAATTAAAATTATTTTCTTTTAAAGAACATTCTAGAGCTTTTTTTAATTTTATTTTTTCATCATTTGAAATTTTTACAAGAGCAAAAGCATTTAATATTATTTTACTATTTTAACCTTTTTTGCTTCTTACAATCTAAACTTCGGCATGTGAGATGTCTTGTTTTTTTCTCATAACTATTTTGACATTTTGACCAAATACTTTCTTTTACGTCACTAAATGCACATAAATATTTCATACTATTGTAAATTTTCCGGTATATATACAGCATCATTATGCAAGTGATATCACACACTCAAGCTGTGCATAAGCTTTGATGATTTTTTTTTTTTTTTTGCAAGCCAGAAAATTTTACATGGACAGTTTTCTGAGATGAAAATAAATCTTGATGTGATTCCTGTATTCCTACTCAGAATTTCAGCCCTTAAAAGGATCTCAAGCTCAGTTAAAATATAAATATGTTTTAACCTATTTTTTTATATTTGTTGTTAAAACAGAAAAACTGTGCTTTCTTTCTAAGAAATGTTTACAGAGGAATACTCATAACTTCAAATAATCTTCTTTGAACAGATTGTCACTAAACAGAGAATTAATTGCATATATACATATACTAAAAATCAGCAAAATAGTATAAAGGATACTCTTCACTTGATCTAATGTCAACAACTACAATCTTAATCTTTTGGGACTTTGGATGAGTTCGTGGACCAGGTAAAAGATCTAAAAAGTCTAACAGGTCTTCTGCAGAAATTCTGGCACACGTTTCGGATTTTAGTTCTTCAAGAGGTACAGGTGTCATCACCTAAATAATTATGAAGCATAATTTAATTAATTTTCAAACGGATATAAACTTTGTGTTCACGATTATATTGATATGAAAATGTAGTTACTACAAGCTAAACCTATGAGATTATACCTTTACTAAATGCATTGATTGATGCAGGAGAAAATACAGTAAGGAGTGAAAAGTGAGCATGACATTAATGCAGTCATTTAAAAGTATAGAATATGTACTTTTTGGTAATTAAACTGATTGGAAATATTATGAACTGCAAAATTGTAATAGATTTATACTGCAAAAGTCATAATAGTAATACTTTGATTAATTTGAAACGCTTGAACCCAAAACACTGTTAACCAAAATTATTTTTTTTCCCTTATTCAAATTCTCAAATTTAAGTCAAGGTAACTATTTATAATGTTAGTGTAGTAATTTATTTTCATTTATGTATTGCAGCATCATCATATTTACAATGCCATTTTGTTATAAGAAATAAATGCAGTTTACACAATCTGAAAATGAATACTAGAATTACGGCAGTCTTCATATACCCAGAGTAATGATGTGGGTTATTTTGACCCTCCAAGAAGAGATTTATAGTTCCCTACATAATGTTATAAAAAGTAGTTTGAATAATATTTATAATAAATGCAGTTTAATTAAAGGATGCAGAGATTTTGAGGATATATGAGGCAGTGAGAAGCAAAGGGATGTAAATGGCAAAATTAGAAATTTGGAGATAAACAGTACAAATAGTAAGGGAACCTTTCCTCTGTCTTGTGGCAAGATATAATACAAATAGCATTGGTAGGTGGTGCTGTACAGCATGATTTAGAAAAAAAAAATCAATGAAAGCCAACCCAGGATGTTATCTTTAAACATGTTTTACTCAAAAATTGAAAATATCTACTTACATCCCTTTGCTTCTCATTCTCTCATATGATGAAGTATAGGGGGTAAAAAATCTTGAAATAACCAGCCTAACCTAATGTTCACTAGCCGCTAATGCTCCTTTTTATGTACAAAAACATTATGGATGCTACAAGTTCTTGCCATAACATGTTCCAAGAGGCACTTTTGAGGTTCTGCTCTGCTTCAGCATTAGTAAATGTATTTACAATTCTTATTTTCCTCACAGGGGTGAAAATGACACCTGCCAACAACGTCTATGTATAGCCCTTTAGTTTGGATTAAAAAAAAAGAAACATTTTCTTGAAAACTTTCTGCTATATTTAGGCTTGCCAGATTTCTGAAATGCTCAACTGGGACAGCATCCTCCCCCCCCCCCCCAAGTGGAACAAACAAGGATTCAAAAGGACACTGGTCGGTTTTTAGAGTTTTAGAGCGTTGTTCATTCTCAATGCTATGAATAAACAGTTAATAATTAGGAGCCTAAACCAGGGGTAATAAAAGGATGCCTCAGTTGCCAAATGGATTAACTCCACTTTTTTAAAAAAATCATCATTTCTGCTTTAATAGTGCTAAATCAATGCTTAGCAAGTGACTTGATATCAAAGTTTTAGTTCAGCACATTTCTGACCATGTGATGGCAGACTAAGTAACACGAGGTCCTATTTACTCCTATGGATAGAAAACCATCTTCTTTATAACTTTTCTCCACTTTTTGCTTTATGGAGTTAATCGATTTGCCAAGTGAGGCATCCAAATAATACACGACACAAGCAGATACATTTAAACATTTTATTTCCAACAGATTAATATTTTTAAGTTAGTTTAGTTCAATGAAACACTTTGAATGAGGAATAAAAATTTGAACAATATTTATGTGTCTTTTTTTTTGGCCAGGACTTTTTTAGAATATCTCATTTGTTTTTAATCTTGTGATAAACATCCTCACAAGCTAATCCGATATTAATCTTGCAGGTCAATGTTACAAATCTGTACCTCAGAGCCAGACTAACTTAAGTCCATAATGACTACTTTACAGGAGAAAGGAAAAACATTTGTCTGGCACATGCAAAGGATAGGACGTGCATTATTTTAACACTTGTAAATAATTATAGAGGGTTTTTTTTAAAAAGTTGTTTGCATTGCTCGATGTGGACTAGGATTCTACATACAATGCAGTAATAAATTGCGAATTTTGGACTTAGTCAGTCTGGATTTGAGGTTCAGAAATGAGTTTTTATTTTAAATAAATAATCCTTTACAATTAATAATGTTTAGACTTTTTGGTCATCTGTAATCAAATTTATCTTTTACAGGGGCGTGAAGTAAATCGGCTAGGACGCTGGGATTTTGTCTGAAAACCGGGACATCTGGCAAGACGTCTGGCATAATCAGTGCTTATAGGTTTTACTTCAAATAAATATTTAATAATTATTTTTAGAACATTTGTTCAAAATATACATATAAAACATGTGATAGAGTAGAAAACATAATCTAACAATAAGTAAGATATGACAGAAAATTAATTCACTACTTGAAAAACTCACTACTAACAAACAATAAATAAAATATTTGCAGAATACAAAAGAATGGAAATCTAAAATACAGCATGCAAGTTACTGCAAAGCACATGTTTCAGTTTTTCCATGCTTAAGAGCCAGTTTTTATAAGAACCGGGCAGAAATGAGGTGTTTGGATATACACCATTTTTGATTTTGCTCAATTTTTCATGGTGGATTCTTTTAAAGATTTTAGAAGACACATATTTTTTCTTTTCCTCCAAAATATTTTCTTGGGACCTGTAAAAATTCGTAAAGTGGAGCCTGACATAGAGGTTTTTCCCAAATCAGCATTTTTTAAAATGCGATTATTTCTGAGTATTAAGCATCAACCAAAAAAATTCTTGTGTTTACAATAAAACATTTAGTACTTAAATTGAAATATATGATAAATTTTGTGGCTGATTTTCAGTACATCCTTTCAGGAGTCGCCAAACTTTGTCGGAAAAAAAAATGAAAAAGAGCCATGTTTGAGGCCCTCTGATTCCCTGCATTCAAGCTCAACCATGGTTTTTGTACATAATTTGTGTAAGAATATATATAAATTATTTAATACCCTCATTAGGTGCATGGCTCACCATCTGAGCTGCTAAAAAAGTGGCAGTTTTAGTATTGAAAAATGCTAAAAAGTGCAGTTTTCATAAGCCTTTATCTCAGTGCACTGAGGGTCAGTGTAGAACTGGATGCCTAAATTTTAAACTAGAGTATGTGTACTTTCAGAAACAAGTGACAGAATTATGGGCAAATTCTTCTCAAGAACACAATACGTATTTCAAAACAGTAAAATGAACTTCAATTCAGTCAACTTATCCAGGTTTAAACTTTCCTCCAGGGACTTCCAGATACTATTTAAAAAAACTAGTATGATCAAAAACGTACCATAATAAACGTACCAATTGGTGCCCAAGCTAATTGTCATAAATTCAATGAATTGTATTGAATAGAGCAAAATGAAAATCATGTTGCAGGGCAGTTAGAATGTAATACAGCCAAACCAGCTTATAACAAGCCCTGATTTAATGAGAACCTGGATTTAATGAGGAATACAGGAATATTTGGTAAATACAATGGTAAGTTTGTGGGAGCATAACTTGCTTTAAATGAGCAAAGTCTGCTTAATGTGAGCAATAATTCTAAAATTTAAAAAATTTCAACATTGCCTTCCAGTTCAGTTTATTTTTTCTTGAAAAAATTGCTTTGATATTCCAACATCAACCAAAAGTTAGCAAGGAATCAAAATCTTAAGATAGTTCAAAGTAAATAATCAATGTTTTGGGAACTGTACAGAAAAAAAAGAAAGAAAAAAGAAAAAGATGCAAGAATTTATAAAGTTGTATAATTTTTAACACCAACATGTTATATACGAGCACTCCTATATAACGAAAAAAGATCCATGTCCCTGGGAACTTGTTACTAGCAAGTTAGACTGTATTATGCAATATAACAAATTTTAATATTAAATTTACAGTACAAAATTCAAGGAATTTAACAAAAACTGAAATGTACTTCTTCAATTTTTTCAAAAATGAAAAGATAACTATAAGACTGAAGCAATAAGGGAAAAGAAAACATTTGATAAAAGCAACAGTAACTTTCAGTTTAAACAAGACAAAACTTTGAAAATTCTTCATGCAAATCTTACTAAATTCTGCTCTACTGCATAAGATTCATTCGAGGACTTCACATTAGTTGCAGAAGACTGTTTCGGTTTTGGACTAGGATTTTCATGCATTCTGTACGTTATGCTTTTGGGTGTACTACAAAATATTTTTTTCGAATCTTGAACACAACGCTGTATATCAATTTCTAAAAAGAAAGTAAAAATATTTTTTTTATAAAAGAAATTTTGTATAAAAATTATTTTGTTTGCACACTCTAGGACCAATACTTTACGTAAATAGGCAATTACGTAATGGGCAACTCTATTTTTGTTGTAATTCTAACTATAGCAAAATCTTTTTTTTTTTAAATTCAATCAAGGACAATCAATTTTAACTTGTTCAAGCTCATTTGGCTGATCAGAACATTTTATCAGTAGAGTTAGTTTATGTTGTTAGTTATGTTTGAGGTGTTATGTGTAAATGAGAACCATGAGTTTGGTTACAAGTATGAACTGATAGTTTAATTATTTAGAAAATTAACTGCAGTGTCTGTTTACATCTTTCACTTATACTATGATAAATTTTACTATGTTAACATGGATTTGAATGTTTAAAATTAAAGTCAACTAAGTAAACTACAGTTATATTGTTTTTATTGTGTTTAATTGTTATAGGGATACTTGATCCCTGGGATCATGTATCCCTGAAACTGAAGGGATCAAGTATCCATAATATGTGATTTTTACAAACATAGGCTAGGCTGGGGCTAGTTGAGCATAGGGGAACTTTGTGCAATTGAAATATCTCAAAAACTGCTCACCATACGTATAGGCATCAAATGGCAGAAAGAAAGGGTTATGGAGGTAGAGCTCATTGTTTACTTTGTGACAAAAAAGTAAAAAACTCATTTGCTGCAAGTTTTGTCTCTATTAGTCCAATGTAATCTGTTTTCTGTCAGGCAAGTTTTATTCTTTCAAATACTATATTTTCCATATTAATTTATTCCTTCCTTAAATATTTTTTTTTTTAATTTTAATAAACTGTTTCTCTTGTTTGTTGCCAAGTTTGTACCAAGTTTCGTAAAACTAAGTGGAAAATTTGTTGAAAGCCAAAATCATGTGAAATAAATTCACATTTTTTGAAGAAATATTTAGGGGAAAGGGGGGCACATGTGAGCATGGTATGTTTTACTGGGATAACATCAAGCAAAAAATCTTGAAAATTTCTCAAGTAATGGCAGTACTATTCCTACTTCTTGGCCAAACTTCTAGAGCAATGAGACAGTTCATATTTCTGTGGTGACAGCTTCTTTGTTTTAGTAGATGTTGCATAAAATTTTATCGTTGCCTTCTTCTCATGAAAACTAACTAACGAAATAAACTGAATAATTGCAAACCTTTATATGAACTTTCAAGTAAATTAATGACAATGTTTAAAATTTTTATTTAAACTAAAAATTCTTTATTTTCCAAAATTAGTTCAAAGGTAGATGATGGGGCACTTCTGAAGAGAACACGTAGGGTCACATATGAACAGTTTTCATATCCTCTCCATAATATAAATATTAGTATAGCATTATTTTAAGTGTTTAAAAAAAGATGTAAAGATTTATAATCACTAGTTTGCAACAATCAGTTAGTAAATTTATTGTTAATAATTATTAAATTATTGGTAATTAATTATTTCATTATTTTCTGTTTTTTAAAATCCTTAGTTACTAAATAGTTGGCCATGAATTTAGTGTTATATAATATTAACAAGAACAAACTGATGTGTGCATCACATGACTTCCTTTTACACCAATTTAATGTTATTTTCCCATTATTGCAATTATAATGCGATTCAATAGTTTACTCTCCAAATATCACCAACAATGGCCTAATTAAAAAGATTTTTAAAAAAAAATCGCCAAATTTGTCGACCAAAAGACTGGCGATATATCGCCAAGTGTCCACCAAATTATAACACCATTTGAGTTTGCATCAAATTAGCCCCCAAAAAAGTGCAAAAGACCCCTTTAGAAACCCCGGAATGCAACGAAAAGGGGAGGTGCACAACTAGACCCTACTGGGAGTCTACATACCTAATTTCAACTTTCTAAACCTACCGTTCTTGAGTTATGCAACATACATATGCACATATATAAATACAGACGTCATGAGAAAACTCGTTGTAATTAACTCGGGAATCGTCAAAATAGATATTTCGGGCATCTATAAGTTCTTAGGTACATATGTATGTGTGGTCGGGTCGAAAAAAAAAAACTCAACATTCATTTGGGGGTGAGCAAAATGGAAACTAAGACCGATTTTTGAGTGAACATTTTTTCGCGCATACAATACTTCCTTTTTTGCAAAAGGAAGTAAAAAACAAAATATTTATATAAAGTTGAAAATAATTTTAACATTTATCATTATATTCTGTATGAAGCTTAAACACACTATGTAACAAGAATAAATTTTAAAGAACCCAAAGAATATTTTATTATGTAGTCTTACAGGGTCATTCCACGCCAAATCAACGAACCTCTGAAATAGAACCATCGTCGATTTCTACAAAATTTACAGGAATGAATTTACCCACGTGATGATAGAAAAATGCAGTTTTTAAAGATTTTTTTTCACCATTAGTTTTTTGTGTGAGACAGCAGAAAGTACTCAAAAAATGGCAAAAAGTGACATTTTGGTAGTTACAAAATTAGTTTTTCTCAGCTAATATAGTAGCTAGAGTTTTGTACTAGGTGTCATTTTAAAGCTCTTTTAGTAGACTTTCACAAGATATGTCACTTAGCAAGGTTACGTTACACTAATATTTCAAAGTCATACACAACATTATTTGACCTTAAATATCTTAAAAAATGAATTTTTTAAAAATCTGAAAAAAATATTTTTTTTTGCAGACTAATGTGGTCTAGACATGGTAAAAATTTCAGAATGAGAACATAATGGGATCATACTGAAAATTAATAATGAAATTTTTCGATTCTGTAGAATAATGCAATTTTCCCAAGGTGTGATTGCTAATTGAAAAGGAATAATTAATTGTCAGTATGATCCCATTGCTGTCCCATTCTGAAATTTTTTATCACAGATGTAGACCACATTAGTAAGCAAAATATACATAT
Source organism: Uloborus diversus (assembly GCF_026930045.1). Classification (NCBI taxonomy): domain Eukaryota; kingdom Metazoa; phylum Arthropoda; class Arachnida; order Araneae; family Uloboridae; genus Uloborus; species Uloborus diversus. Next base: position 96,185,745 of record NC_072740.1, on the reverse strand, counting down.
TTTTTTTTCAGATTTAAAAAAAAAAATCAACTTTTTAAGATGTTAGAGGTAATGTAAAGTTTTGCATGACCTTAAATTATTAATGTCACATGACCTTGCTAAAAAAACATATCATGTGACAGCCTATTAAAAGAACTTTAAAATGACGCCTAGTACAACACTCTAGCTCCTATAGGAGCTGAGAAAAAGGAAATTTTTGTAACTGCCAAAATATCACTTTTTGAGTACTTTGGGAGGTCTCGTAAAAAAAAAACAAATGGTTAAAAAAATCTAAAAAAACTATTTTTTTCTATCATCACGTGGGTAGACTCATTCTTGTAAATTCTGTAGAAATTAACAATGGGTCAATTTCAGAGGTTCGTTGATTTGGTGTGGAATGACCTTATAAGTTTTTTCTTGTCAATCCAGTGATTAGACTATGCAACAAAACTTTAAAATTTGATAGTGAGCAGAGATATAGTTTGGAAAAAATAGTTTCTTATTGGCAGTTACTATACAGTTTAAACTGGTTCAGTATAGGTTACAAACCCTTCAATGTAATTGGTATATACATATACAGGTAGTTATCAAAATAATGGAAATACCTGTGAATAAAAGTGACATTTTTGAATGTGCTTTGTACGCAATAAAGAACAAAACTAGATATGTTTTTTTTTTTTTTATAAGTAGCAATCTACATATTCTGGTAGTATATGGTGGATTAACTGAAGTTCTGGACGCCTTGGATTTTTTTAAAGCGGGTGAAATATCGGACCTCTCAAATTTTAAAAGAGGCCAAATTGTTGGAGCGCGTCTAGCTGAAGCAAGTGTAACTGAAACATCTCAATTTTTTGGTGTTTCTAGAGGTACAGTATCTATAGTCATGACAGCATCCATGCAGTGCTGTAAGACAAGCGTGTTGACAAAGCAAAATATTGGACAGAAAGAGAAGCTTAGTGAAAGAAACCGACAGTATTGAAGAGGATTGTAATGTCTAAAAAGCAAACAATTAGAGCTCGACAGATGGCATTTTTTTGGCCGATGGGCCGATTGTTCAAAGGTGGCCGATGGCCGATTGTTTTTCTCCAAACGGCCAATGGCCGGTGCCGTTGGCCGATGACAAAAAAAAAAATTAACGGAAATAAATTGATAAGATTGTCAGGGACATAAAGGATAATTTATTCATTTACTTTACTTCCTTTGGACGAATAAGGAATTGAAATCACAAATAATAATAATAATAATGATAATAATAAGATTTAGACCTAAATTTCTATTTTACAATCACCCAATTTAAACTTCACAAGTTTTTTTGGCACATCTGTACATGCATGTGTACCTAAGATCATATAGATGACCAAAATATCCATTTTGAACACCTCTTCAGTTAATTATTGCAAGTTCTCTTGTGATGTCTTCATGTGCGTAAACTTGTGTCGCTCAAAGACGTTATGAAATAGTAAGTTGAAAACTCATACGTACGTAGTATGATCTAAAAGTTCGAGGACAAGTTGCATAAAACCTTACCCTGAATAGTTCACATTACCGAAGCACATCTATCTACAAAATAGTTACCTTGAATGACTATGCACTTCTGCCAACGTTCGTATAGTTTTAGAAACACTCCTGGCAGCCATTTTTCGCAACCTCCTGAAGGGCCTCTTGCGCTGCTGCTTTAACTTAATCGTGGGGAAGAAGGTGACTTTCATATTGAGGATGCACGGTTCGATTGATCAATACTCTGATATGACAAACAAATAACATAACGTTTCGTCGGACTTAGCTTTGTGTGACTTTTACCTGTTCCCAGCAAAAAAACATTTGCATGGACGCCGCTTTCTTCCGTCAGGAGAAGATAAAGCTGCATCATAGAAGGTTGCGAAAAATGACTTCCAGGTGTGTTTCCAAAAGTTATATGAACACTGGCAGAAGTACATAGTCCCTCAAGGCGACCCTTTGAAGGTGGATGTGCTTCGGTAATGTAAACTATTCTGGGTAAGGTTTTATACAGATTGTCCCCGAACTTTTGGATCATACTACGTACAATCTGTATAGGGTGTAAATATGCTTCTCCTTTTTTGACTGTTGTATGATGATAGAGAAAGAACAACAGCCAAAAAAAAAAAGAAGAAAAACAATGACACTGTTTAATAACCGATTTAAAAAAAAATTTTTTTTTTTTAATTGAACAATTAACTAAGATTTCAGTAATATTGTATATTTATCTAACAAAATGACACAAAAACCGGTTTCGCCATCTCATATTTGATTCCATGGTCTCAAATTCGGCAATATATCACCAGATGATCGTCAGTCTCAGACGCTATATTAGTTTTGCATTGAAATAAGTAATTAATAGTCACAAAAAAATGAGTAAATGGGATTTTTAGAAAACCCAATTGAAAACAAAAAGGGAAGTGCGCAACTGAAACGTACGCACACACCACATGGAAAAATTTAACCTTCTACATCTTACCATTTTTGAGTTATGACTTATGAGAGATACATTTGTACATCCAGCTGCAAGAAACAATGCAATAATTAACTTGTTTGATATCTGAATGCAGTATTAAAATCTCTTTTAGGGGTGACTAAAATAGAAATTCATACTGAGAAATTTAGTAAACAACTTTATATGAAAACAATAACTCCCTTTACTTCGTATTAAAAAGTAAAACAGCAAAGGTCTTTTTTTTTTCGAAAACATCGGCCAATTCCATCGGCTTTTTGATGTTTTTTAAGGCCAATGGGCTGATGTTTCCTGCAAGTTAGCATCGGCCGCCGATGCCGATGGCTAAACTGTTGAACCATCAGCGCTGATGCATCGGTCGAGTCCTACAAACAATATCAACAAAAATGACCAGAGAACTCAATCACAACCTGGATTCACCAGTGTGAGTTATTAGAGTCAGGAGGCACCGTTATCAACAGAACATTTATAGCAGAGTAGCGATTCCCAACACACTTGTGACAGAGTGTTTCCATTATTTTGATAACTACCTGTATGTTTCAAATTAAGGAGTTTTAAGTTGAAATGTGATGCTTGTTCTGCATTTTTTAATCATGTTCATATGTGCTCCTCCCCCCTATTGGGGCACAAGCAAACAAATGAAGGCATTTTTTAAAAATTTTATATATTACAGAAAATTTTTTGAAAAAAATCTGAAAAAATTCCAGGGCACAAAAAAGACGAGAATTCAATTCATAAGGACACTTTTGCTCTGAGAAATTGAAAATATTTTTTGAGAAATTAAGAAATAAAGAAAAATAGCCACATGTGCAACCCTTTCCCCTATATATCCATAAATATGTGGCTTATTTTATGGAAGTTCATTGATTGTATATAGCAAGTCAAATCTAGTTTGAAATGTAATTTATTTCTAGTTTTTTACAGTATAGGATGATCGAACATGAACTGATGAAGGATATGTAACTGAAAGAGAGCTAAACCATGCCATATAAAATACTGTCATATAAAATGCTGTAAGTCTAGGAATCATGGTCACGTAACTCACACAAAACAAATCTTTGAATATGTTTATGTCAAAATTATAATGAATTAACTTATGAGCAGTTAAAAGCAACTTACCAGGCATGTCAGAAAACATAAGAATGCATTCATTGAAGCCATATGATAGTAAGTTATTTCGCAGTTGCTTTAAAATAGCTACACCAATGCAAAGAGGAAAACATGGATCACCCAACAGCAAGGTATCCCATAAATGAAAGATTTTATGCAATGGAAAAACATCTAGAGAGAAATGAAGGAAGTATTTTGTGACATGACAAAAGAAAATATATAAACAAAGTAAAATTCATTATGAACTCGTTATTCAACAAAATGCATTACACACATTGTCACAAAGCAAAACATTTTACAACATTTATGTGTTGTTCCAGTTTTAATATTACTCCAAAGAGCTGGCTTCAAATGAGTGTCTGTGTTAATTATTACATTTATTGTGTAACTGTATCTGGTTACAATATTGCTTGCAGTTGCACTAGAGTTCAGTGTGAAGAATACAGCAGTTTCTTGTAAAAATGTATCAATGATATAGAAAAAGTTTTTAAGGTATATGATGTACCTTTATAGCATAGTGAAAATCACTGGTACTGGTTAATTTTCTCACTGGCTATTATTTAATTTTCTTTACCTACTTTTGCATAGCCCTGCATACAAAAAAAAAAAAAAAAAAACTACTACTGCTACTAGAAAACATCAACTGATATTGCAATGGTATTATTGAACATTAATGTTTAATTAAATGAACAACTTCCAACATTGATTTTAGTTTCTTAACTTTAATTCATTAGTATAACCAGATAGTGCATAATGAAAAGAGTACATCTTTAATGATAATTTATATTGAGATGAACCCTTTTTATTCCATGTGTATGATGTTTGAAGAAATAATTTTAAATATTTTAGCAATTACTACTTTGATACAATACAACCTAGCAAATCTCTTGCAACTCAAATCCTATTACAACTAATCTATTATATAAAACATAGGAATAAAATAATAATTAAAAATCAAGTTCACTGAAAGATTGATCAAAGATTACTCTAGAAAAGAATAATATTATTCATGCAATTATAGGGATTTTTTTCAACCCAATGAACTTATTTAATCAGATATTTACTTCTTGATGGAACTATTTTAAATACCAATAATGCTAAAAAGAAATTCTTTTGTAAATCATAGTGCATTAAAACTTAATATTATTAATGGAATGGATTAATGATCATTTGATACTTAAAAAAGAATAATTTGTCCCATCTGTAATTTTTTAAGTTGAAATCCACATTTCAGTAAGGTTAGGGATTTTAGAAGGAGGTAAGCAGGATAATAAAGATGGTGAATATGATTTCCCTCAGAAACAGGATTTTATTAGTAATGGATCAAATTGAAAAAGATTTAGAGTAAGATTTTTCGATTCCGAAAAAATAATGAAACATTTTGCAATGATCAATTTTTTTTATTCATAAGAGAGTAAAACATCTCTTGCCATCTCTTTTCCTTTCTTTTATTTATCTATTTAAAATATGCAGTCGAACCTCCATATATCAAACTTTCACATATCAAAATTTTCTACATATCGAAATCCCAGCAAATTTCTATGTTCATTACATAAAAAAATTGTTTCTATCTATCGAAAAAAATCTCTATGTATCGAATTTTTTTTCGAGACATACATAGATTTTTTTCTTCTTTAGACTGTTTGTCTCATGAAAAATAAAGTTTAGGGGAGAAAACTATGTTCACTAAAAGTTGCTACGAAACTCATAAGGAATCTGGGGTTGAGGGGTGTGTAGATAGGTCGTTGTTTTGTTTTAGAATTCTTAAATTCCCTCAAGTTTATTTCAAATATTTTAGTTGTAACCAGTAACATTGTAAAATCAGTTTCAAGTCACCCCTTTTGTCTGTTGATTATCGTTCCTAGTCGTTTTAGCTGTAGTAAAAACCATTTAAGTTAAGTAGATTAATTTTTTACTTTTCTCTCGATTTGTCAAAACGAAAATCCCCTAATGTTGCGGATCAAGTTGAATTGCCGAAGAATGAAGATGTATGAAGGCGCAAAAATGTAATTTCTGTTATTTTTTTAATTATTAACTTTCATTTAATCTGATGCTTGTATAAATTAGAAATTAGGTGTCATACACGAAAATTAATTTTAATGTTTTAGGAGATTTTTAGGATAAAATAAGATCCTTTCTATATATCAAAATTTCTATATATCGAATTTTTTTCCAGCAATTTGCTACTTCGCTATATGGAGGTCCGACTGTATATATATATTTTACATTTTAAATTTTCAATTCATTTTATGTTATAGTTTTTTTAACTTTAACCAAATGTTACTTTAAAAAGAAGTACAACTTGTACGTGGTACAATTCCCAGTTTTATGAAATAAAATCAAAACAATGAACAAATTTTCTAAAAATCATGTAAAAATAATCAACATAAAAAAGCTTTTTATTCTTGTCTTGCTTTTTTCTTAACTTCATTTATTGTTTCTCAATTGGACAGTGTTTAAAAACTGCCAATTGACTTATTAATAAGTCACATTAAGTTATGAGTTGGCTCATTTTAAAATATTGTTCTGGCACCAATTCACACCTGATATTTATACATGGTATCCACTAAAGTTTGCTGCCACCCAAAATAACTTCTGAACGGCACAAGCTATAGGCTATAGTTGTAAAAGTTGGGGCTAGGTTTACTAAAGTTGGCCAGCAGTTCACAATAAAGCTGCTTACAGTGCCCCTGGTGGCAAATTTCAGAGTTAGAGTTATTATCTCAGAAGCAGTAAGAGATACGCAAAAAAAGTCAAATACAAAGTTTAGTAAAGATCAGACATTTTCCACACAGTAACGTTAAAAATAGTAGCCGTAAAATGCATCAAAGCTACTAGTTGTTAAAGTATGGTGGTTGCCTAAAATGGTCTTGATGTTCACCTGACCTAAATCCTTTGACTTTTCTTGGTAAAAATACATCACACAGCAAGTATATCCAACACCAATACCAACATTGTAGGAATTTTGAAACTGTATTATGTATACTCCTGCCAACATGTTACCTACCATGTTGTGCAATGTGTAATGGGAAGTGCAGTCATGTGTCCAGATGTATACTTGTGCTAAAATGCAACATATTTAGCATTACAGATAGATCAGGCTCATTTTTGCAAGTGCAGTTCTGTTCAATGTTATCAAACAGAAGGCTGATTTATACTACCCTACTATTTTTAACATCACTGTTTCAGAAAATGATGCAGAAATACTTTATACCACCCTACTATTTTTAACATCACTGTTCAGAAAATGATGCAGAAATACTTCATATTCAACTTCTCCCCTATATCTCTTACTGCTCCTGAGATAAGAATGCTAACTTAGAATTTTGCTGCCAGAGAGCACTGTAAGTATCTTCACCGTGTAGCGCAGGGCAATTTTAGTATACATAGATCCAACTTTTATGACTCTAGCTTTTACCATTGGCTTGTAACCGTAGTTGGTAGGCCCCTTGTAAATACAGGGCCTCTTGTACATGTCGGTACAAACTTGCAGGAGTTGTACAGGAGATACTGACGATGCAGAATCACATAAATGGGACGAAAAAAGCTTTTTAATAGAGTAAAAACATGTTTTAGTACGAGACAATTTTCCCTTTGTGCACTGAATGCTGAATATATAGAAAAAGTTGATTTAATACACAGTACCTGATTATCACACAGGCTGCCTAGGCCTGGGTCTGGGGCCCCATCTTCCTAAGGGGCCCATTTTTTAAAAAGAATTATGCATAGCATTAAAATTAATATGAGCAAGTAACATTACATGTAATTTTTTTGGAAAACTATGAGTTATTCATTAGAAAAGAACTTAAAGGGATTTTTTTTTAATTCTGCAGGTAGCAGATTTACCATGTCACAATAGCTAGGGGTCTTTACAATCATAGGGGCCCTAATGGGGACTCATAAAAGCACATGATGCATGCTTAAGCAATAGAGCTCAGCGATTGACAAAGGGGCCTCCAAAAGTGCATTCTGATGGGCCTAAAAACCAGGGCTGTGGAGTCGGACTGATTTTGGGGTAAAGGAGTCGGAGTTGTTAGAAAACATGCCGACTCCGGGCCGGGCTTCTTTTTTTCTTTCCTTTTCACTGACTCTCCCAGCATTTTTGAAAAACTGACTACCAATTGGTTCGATTACATGTATAAAAAGATACTAATGAGAAAATAACTGCCATTATGGCAATCAGCTAGCTTGAGTGCTTACCGAACTTTCTGTAGCCGTCCCATAGTTTGCTTGCTTTTTAACTTAACTAATAGCAACTCTCAGCAAATGGTTTTAATGCCTAACATTTTCAAATAAAAATAGAAATATAATGTTTTGTTCGATCTAAGCTATAAAATAGTAAAAGAAACGTAACAAATTAGTAAGTCGAGGCCCGTAGCTAAGGTTGAAACATTTAAGGGTGATCGGCAAATTCAAAAAGTTCTGGCACGAAAACATTAATCCAAAAGAACTGATGAAATAATCTAATGTATTTTTCTTTGTTAAGACTATTTCTATAAACTTTGGTTCTCATTAAAAAGTATGGAACAAAATAAGTGTAAATGATTTCTTGATTACAACACTCAATAATTGCAGTTAATCTTAAAATCTTCATATTATGGTTAATTCTAAAGCAGCCAATAAAATTTAAGTTAAAAATTTAGCGAAGAAGAAATATAGGTATAATAATAGCTATTTGTACAAATTTGTATACCGGCGCATTTTGTGTAAAATTAGCTCCTGACGTTTATGTGCCCTAATTTCATTGAAATTTCTTTGATGAAATATAATTTAAAATATATTCGCGAAAATTTTCAGAATTAAAATATTTATATTTTTTATAAACTCTGAAATAAACTTTGGGTGTCATCTACCAGATGGGTGTCACCTGGGGCAAACCACCCCCTCTAAAGAACTTCGATTTAGTGAAAAAGCTTTTTTTCTCTCAAGTTACAGCTTTCAAAAATTGAAAGCACACGATTTGATCAATATCTATTTGTTAAACATTAAAAGGGGGCAAATTACAGGTAATCCTTTTCAAATTTTTTAAAAGGGTTTTTTAAGTCATCTCACTTTTCAACTCGTAACTATTGGAAAATTTGATTTTTAAATTCAATTTCTAACGTTGTATGCGTCTTAGGTTTACAATAAAAAACAAAATGCAAAATTTTCATAAAAAGGAATTAATATTTCAATCTCTGTTTAGAGGTTTCCCCCTTCCCCTGAAGGGAGAGAGGGAGTTGAAAAAATACAATTAAAAAAAATTTTTTAAATCCGGAGTTGGAGGTTTCAAAATCCAGGAGTCGGAGTTGGGGTCGGAGCCGGCCATTTTCCTTCCAACTCTGCAGCCCTGCTAAAAACCTGTGAATCCACCACTGCATTCTGCCATAGTCATCAGAGGCCCTCCAAATTATTGTGGGCTTTGGGCCTCACTTTTAGTTAGTCGGGCCCTGTTAATACATGCCGTCTTTCTGCTAAATACTATGAATGGAATGAAGTATATAAATTTCCTTAATGTAAGAAAGTAAATACTTCTCTGGATATTACCACTTAGAAACGTAAGCTCAAGATTTTTCTGTATTGGAAAAACTGTTTCTTATAGGTAAAAACATGCACATGCAGCTATTTTCCAACTTTAGAGCTTTATCTTTTAAAGAAAGGTTTGCAAAGCATGTTTTAAATGAGAAAGAAAACTTTTGTGCTTTCAAACTCTCCTAAAATGATATCTACCAGGGTTTGAAATGAGTCCTATTTTGTAATTAAAAATTTTAGCTTGATGACCATTAGGGTGTCCCGTCCATATATGAGGAAAAAAAAAATTTGAGCTACACTATCACAAGAGGTGTCAAAATTTGCGAAATTTTTCACAGATCACGAAAAAGGTAAAAGAAATGAAATTGCGTGTCATCTTGAGGGCTCTACCGCTCTTTGAAGTTTTGCATATTTTACATTTTTGACAGACCTAAACGATATGATTTAAAAAAATACAAAAATTAAGTTTAGAAAGCATTTTATTTAAGAAACTAATGAAACAAAGCACAAGAAAACAAAATAAACAAACTACAGTTTATAAATAATGACAAAAGTTTAGAATTTAAACTTATTTTTGTGTACAAAATTTGGCATTTCTGCGCGAGATTGCAACCTGGTTCTAACGAAGCCATCTCTAAAAGTAGCGTTAGTAACACTTTGTGAAGCCTGTGTTATTAGTTTAACACATCTTTCCACAGATTGTGAGTGGCAGGGAAAGTCAACGATTTCCAAGCTATTATCTTTTGCCATAATTTGAAGGTTCTCGTTAGAAATATGTCGAAGAACCAGTGGTGCTGTAACCTGACACTCTTGCCAGACAATTATTTCCGTATAATCTTTAGCAGAGAAGTTAATTTTTGGTGTTTTAAATATTCTGCGTTTAGTGCTACTTTCAGCCTCTCTAGCTTTTTTTATTCTTCGTAATGCTAACTCCTGAATGTGCTCCCTATCATCAAACAACATACTGACCAGCAGGTTTTCTGGGTGCGCAAAAAAAGCATTTCTTTCGATAACAGAATACACAACAGATTTCAAGTTTTCGGGTAAAAATCGAGAGTACACAATCATTTGAAAAATATGTTTGGCTGCTTCCTTAAAAGATGACTTTTGCTTGATTAAGAACCAAACTGGAGCGTACACTTTAACCACGTAGTTAACAAGTAATCGCAAATTTTCTGTTGGATTAAGAATACTTACATAAAGTCTGAGTATACGATTAGCAGAAGTAAGCCATCTCGAGTGCGCCATTTTTCCAGGTTGGCGATTTGTCAGCTCAGGTCTACAGAAACCAGTTGATACAGCTTGACAAATCTCATAAAGATATTTTTGATCCGTGCTTAGTTCATCAACCACATTTTTCGGCAAATTAGGCAAATTACCATCCACCGCGCAAAAAGACAATGTCATTTTATTTTCACAACCAGCTAACTGTTTTCCAATAGGTCCGGAATATCCTTTAGGACCCAAAGTGCAACCATCTAAGGTCAAGAATAAATGACGAAGGGGTAATTCGTTGGCATGAAGCATACACACACACCATTGCAATGGTCTTTCCAAATACTCCTCTAAATATTGAATCACGCCACCCTTCCAACCGGTGTTTATTGCAGTTCCGTCACATCCAACGCAAATCACGTCTTCTAAATTCAAGCATTGACCTTCTAATAGAGCTGTAATCGAAGTTAGAATTGCCTTTGCAATGCCACGACTTGGCGTTGTGTGTCCCAAATAAATTGATCCGGGTTCTGCTAAAATTGAGATGTGCTCTTCTAAAATTTCTTTGCGATGGTAACGAGCTCCTATTTTCTCATTTATCAGAGTCTTGTCTTTACGTCCATCAAAGTAAATGCTTTTTATAACAATACTTCCAATATCTTTGGAAGCTTCTTTCCGAGCTTTAGCTACAGCTCTGTAAATTTTGTTTTCATCAACAACTAGAGTTAAATCTTCTTTTGAAACCAAGCCGACATCAGCTAAAACTGCAAAAGCAACAGCAGCAGCAGATCGCGTCGACAAACCGTATCTATCACAGACCTTAGCAACTGTTGGCAAGATCAGTGTATTCCTATTTGTCGTTGCAGTTGATGGTGTCCCTGTAGAGGCCGTATTCGTCTCTGTTATGGGATACGTTTCTGGAGAAAATTCACGCATCGAATCGTCATCAAAATTTGCTGAGACAGAATCGTTGTTTTCAGTAGAAGACTTTTTTGCTGCCCTTTCAAGTTTTCTCTGCTGTTGTTTCATTAATCTAACTGTTTCTTTCTTATCGACACCTCTTATCACCATTTTCCTGTCATTTCTTTGATCCAACAAGAAACTTCTCTCATTGATGGGAACTTTATTAGGTTTTAAACACGAACAAGACTCAAATACAGGGCACTTACAAGCCGCAACGTCGAAGAGCTTCTCAGATGACTCTAAAAAGCACTTCAGTTTATTTTCAAAACTATCATTTCGTTTGCTTCTGGGGTATCGTTTCAAATTGACGTACTTTTCGAAATAGAATTTTAATAATTGAATTACTCGTTCCTTAGTTACGATTGGAATTGAAGCTTTTGTCCAAATACTGTTGATTTTTTCAGAAACAATTGTATATATATATCTGAACTGGAAGGATCCTTTCCATTATGCATACATTTCTGTTCGCTCCTGACAAATAAAATAAATTTTATGACATCTTTTACAGTAGGTAGCTGCCGATCATCAAGTTCCTTGTAGGGTCCCAGTATAGCACAAGTAGTCTCACTACGTCTCGAACTCATTACTTAAAACTAACAGAATCGGCATATAACACTAACAATTGCAACTGTACTTTTTTAGCATTAAAATTACTTTGGCTACGAAGAAAACACCCGTGAGTCAAGCCAAGAAAGCCCTCAAAACAAGTAAAAGGAATTAGCAAGTTGAAACCAAACAAAGTCGAAGTCGTCAGTAACATATTGTTGCATGCAAATCGAGACGTGGCGTCAAGCTTCGTGGATGATTCTACTGCGGAAATGGGGGTTATTCCCATATAGGCATTTACAGTAGTAATCACCATATGTTTTTTTTTTTCTGTTCGTGTTGATATTACGAATCACGATCTTTTTATTTCAGCTGTCGAGCTTTTATTTCACAGTAAATTTATAACTTTATTCACGGTACTTCTTTTTCAGTTGCCATAAAAATGACAATTTTTCAAAACTTTGACGATCGGTAGAGCCCTGAAGATATAGTTTTATTCTATTTTTTAAATTATTTTTGTAATTTACGATCGATTTCGCAAATTTTGAGGGGTCTTGCATTAAGAAAAACGGAAAAAAAAATTTCAGGACACCCTAATGACCATGGTTTCACAATTAGTTGTCATTTTTTACTAACTTTATATGTTATGCAAAATATATTCAAACCTGACAGGTCCAAATTGAATTCCTGTCTTTCTTTTCCAAGCTTTGATTTTAACAATAGTGCCTATACTTCGAACAATTGAGAGAAATTCATTTCTGCTGCCACCGATCTTTCCTAAACGGTTTATTTTAACAGTGGCTTTTTACAGGAAGTAATCACAAATTACTAATGAATACCTTATTGAATGACTTGAGCTTCTCATTATTTCGAATTTTTAATGTATACATACACTTACATAAAGTTTCTAAAGTGATTTTCAATAATGCTCTTGCTTATCAATTTTTCTGGTAAGGCAGTAACAGTTTGTAATTACAAAAAAATATACATATTTATTCCCTCTAAATGAATTACATATTTTAACAATAACATAATTATCATAACAATCGAAACTTGAAAGCTTTACCTAAGCTGCTTGAAAATGTTTTAAATTGTGTGTTAGCAGAACATTTAAGCAACCAAAACAAAAAATTAAATGCTAATGACACATAACTTTTAAACAAAGGAACTAGTTTATACACCGCAATGTAATGTGATTCTCTGAGTCACCATCTATACTCCCTGCAGTTTTGTATTAATACACAGTCCAGTTATATCTATTTGATCACCCCCCCCCCCCCCCCCACTTTTGACGTCAACATTAAATAAAGAATCGCATCTACTGGAAAAAAATCCAGTAGATGATTGAGACATACAGCAATATCATATTTTTCATTGTTATTTAGGGAAAAATAGAATGTTTTTAACATCCATTAAAGTACAATGAAATGCAAGTTCCTTATATTACATAAACAATCGAGAGAAATGCTCAAAATGAAAGAACCTCCTGGAAAAACTAGTAGAGTTGGCAGGTATGCATTCGATTGTATTATTTTCAGAAATTCTAAAACATGTTTATTATTTTTAATGATCCAAGTGTGGCCACAATCCAGAATTTTATTAAAAAATGAATTTAACAGGTTAACAAAAATTTTTCCAGGGGAATTCATATAGGAGTTTGAACCACAGGTAATATAACGGAATTTACCAGGATTTTTTTTTTTTTTTTTTGAAATTTGAAAATTTGAGAAACGAGCTGATGTGTGCATCACATGACTTCCTTTTACACCAATTTAATGCTATTTCCCTATTATTGCAATTTTAATGGGATTCTCTCTCTAACTCTTTAAATATCACTAGCAATGGCCACATTGAAAGCAGATTTAAAAAAAAAAAAAAAAAATCGCCAAATTTTTCGCCAAGTTGGCGACAAAACTTGGCAACCAAAAGACTGGCGATATATCGCCAAGTGACCGCCAAATTATAACACCACTTGAGTTTGCATCGAAATTAACAATGATTTCCCCCCAAAAAGGTGCAAAATACCCCTTTAGAAACACCCGAATGCAACCAAAATAGGAGGTGCACAACTAGACCCCACTACGAGTCTATGTACCAAATTTCAACTTTCTAGGACATACCATTTTTGAGTTATGCGAGATACATACGCACATACGCACATACGCACATACGCACATACGCACATACACACATACGCACATACATACAGACGTCACGAGAAAAGTCGTTGTAATTACCTCGGTGATGGTCAAAATGGATATTTCGCGTGTCTATACATTCTTAGGCACTTTTCCGCATGTGGTCGAATCGAAAAAAAAACTCAACATTCATTTGGGGGTGAGCAAAATGGAAATTAAGGGCGATTTTTGAGTGAAAATTTTTTCGCGAATACAATACTTCCTTTTTTGTAAAAGGAAGTAAAAATGGTAATGTATGGGAAGATAATCTTAGAGTGTATAATATTAACTTTTTTGTTGAGAGCAATGACCTTTTTAGCAATGGTATTATAAGAAGAGTTAACTTTAAGCTTATTTTTAAAGGTTTGCATTCTGGTTGTTGCTTTTTTTTTTTTTTTTTTTTTTGCATGTTCACTCGAAACTCTTCAGTTTGTTTATTTACATGTATGTTTTCATGTTCAATTTTCCTCCAAGGCTCTTGGGGAGGGTAGCAAGTTATTGGGACATTCTCTCTTGCTAAACAGAAAGGGCCTTGTGAGCTTAGGGACCGGTCCTCTCCTTAAGAAAGTATTGGTCTCTGGTTCACTTTCTTCATTTTGGTGTTGTTTCCTTGTTCTTGCATTTAGGTGTTGTTTCAGTGTTCTTGCTTATTGCAATTTCCAGTTTATATTGATTGTTTATACATGAAAATGTTTGCACTGTTTTTGTTTCCAGCAACTTTGCCCTGGCATTACAGTACACTTTACTGTCTGTTCTCTAACTCCGCAACTAGAAGCTGCGAACTGTTCCAATTGAAAAAAAGGTGATGGTTTAAGGAAGTGCACTTCACAATGCATTCAGTTTTTGCTTGCTTGTAACTTCCTTCTTGCTATTACCCCTGTTTTGATAAAATTAGAAGAGACCTGAAGCATGCGCAAATTCAAGTAAGGTTTCGCATTAAATATCGGACAGTAGCTTTTATTCTTTCTTTCAATTTTGGATTTAAATTTAAAATGTTCTTAAAATGTATCTAATGCTTTACATGTAATATATATATATATATATATATATATATATATATATATATATATATATATATATACATACAGGGTGATTATTATTAAAGTTCCACCTTCAAAACGCTGTAAAAATAAAACCACTGGTCAGAAGGACCTAAAATTTCAACGGGATATTATCGAAGAAGGGGGAAAACGTATGACAATAGAAAAATAAATACAGTCGGACCTCCATATATCGAACTTCCACATATCGAAATTCCAGCACATTTCCATGTTCATTACATAGAAAAATTGTTTCTATATATCGAAAAAATCTCTATACAGTCAAATCTCGTTATCGCGACACCCGGATTTCCCCGACACTCCGGATGTCACGTAACTTTTTCAAAGTCCCGAACCTATGCCACATAATTTTAACGTTAAGTAGCTCCGGATTTTACGACAGTCATTTTGGTGCACCTCCGGTTAAGACGACACTTTGAGCAGCGCCGACTGGATCAAATATTTCTTTGCAATTGTTAAATTTTCTGTGAAATAATGAAAACATCTGGAAATGTTTGTTGTAGGAACTTCGGACTCTGACAAGAGATTTGAACAGGCATGACACCTCAAGAATGGTGGGGGGCGTGTAGATAAGTTCTGAAAGGTACAGGTTTCATACTTTGACAAGAGGGACAATAGAAAGGAATTCAAAGCAGGTGGAGAGTCTTGAATTGGTTTCTTTCTTGCTGATACTTTCGTGGAAAGGAGGAGTGTTAAAAATGCTATTGAAAAGTTATTTAGTAAGAAAAGTTTTTAGTTACACAAAAAATAATAATAATAAGTGAAGATTTTTTTAAGAAAAAAATATTTTTGTTATATCTACCAATAATTCAAATTTACATTAGTTAAATCTAATTTAAAATGTATATATAGATACTACTATTTTCTTCATTAAATCTAATTTTAATGTTAACTAATGTTTAATTATGAATTTTTAAATATTCTGGTTATGACGTCGCTCCGGCTATGACGACACTTTGTTGACAGTCTCAAAAGTGTCGTGATAACGAGGTTCGACTGTATATCGAAAAAATTTTCCAGACATTCGTAGATTTTTTTTTTTCCACTTTAGACTGCTTGTCTCATGAAAAATGAAGGTTAGGGGAGAATATTATGTTCACTAAAGGTTGCTATGAAACTCATATGGAACCTGGGGCTGAGAGGTGTGTAGATAGGTCGTTGTTCCGTTCTGGAGTTCCGTCAAGTTCATTTCAAATCTTATTACTAGTAACACTGTAAAATCAGTTTCAAGTTATCCCTTTTGTCTGTTGATTATCATTTTTAGTCTTTTAATTCAGTAAAAATCATTCAGGTTAAGTAGATTGTGGTTTTTTTTTTTCTTTTCTCTCGATCACATTGTCAAGACGAAAATACCCTAATGTTGCGGATCAAGTTGAATTGACGAAAAATGAAGATGTATGAAGACCCAAAAGTGTAATTTCTGTTAATTTTTTAATTCTTAGCTTTTGATCTGATGCTCGTATAAATTAGAAATTGGGTTTCATACACGAAAATGAGCTTTAATTTTAATGTTTTAGGAGATTTTTATGATAAAAACAGATTGTCTCTATAAATCGAAATTTCTATATATCGAATTTTTTTCCGGCAATTTGCTACTTCGATATATGGAGGTCCGACTGTAGTTGGAATTTTTAGCAATAGATGGTGCAGCAAGTGTCAGAATATGTCAATCAAAACACCTGTCATGTGCCCGACTCATTAAAGTTGTTATAAAAACGCCAAATACACATTTTTTCCTCATTTCGCATCTGAGAAGATCACTATGACTGTCTCAATGAAAGACCTGGCCTTCCCGATCACCTGATCTTAACCCGTGTGACTTCTGGATATGGGGCTATCTGATAGCTGTTGTGTTCAGTGCTCTGATTGCAAACTTCGCTGAGCTGAAGGCATGCATTGCGCAACACATTCTAAACGTGACCCTGAAAACACTTCACTCAGTCTTGGAACATGCTGATGTTGTTTCTCGATTTCAACTTGTTACAGAAAATGAAGTATATTATATTGAACATCTTTTGCGGCAGTCTCACGAAAATTAAAGACCGATTTGATTATTACTGATGTGCTACTTACTTACTTTATGCAGTTTTCGGCCTCAGAACAATTAAAAACCAATTTTTCCCATCCGATGTGATATGACCTTTCCGTGTTGGATGGGCTTACTTAACTGTCACACCAATACACTCGTGCACGCTGAGAAGTACGGAGTTTTAACGTATAGTTTACACCTTAGGTAATATTTTTTGATTTATTTGTCATTTGTAGTCGACCATTATTAAATATGATGCTTACAGTGCCATCTATTGCTAAAAATTCCAACTATTTATTTTTCTTCTGCCATCAAGTTCCCCCCTTCTTCGATAATATTCCGTTGAAGTTTGACGTCATTCTGACCAGTGGTTTTATTTTTATAGCGTTTTGAAAGTGGAACTTTAATTATAATCACCCTGTATATATGGGCAAGCAGTGAAGCACTGTTTATACACTTTTGAAGAGCTGTACAAAAAGCGCATAAATGAAAAAACATATAATTTATAAAAATGCATAAAAGATAAATGTAGAACTATGACATACATATACTGAATACTGTATGAATAAGTTACATTCTAGTGATGAAATAAATGATGAAAATCTTACGTGTATACATAGTAAGAAACCATGGAATGGCATACAGCTAAAAGAAGAAAATGTACTGTTCAACATGTTAAAATCTATAAAACATATAAAATAATTTTGGTAAATCATAAACAATATGCAAAACAAATATCAGGGTTGGGGCATAAGTCATGGCAACTATTTTTTTTCTTGTAGATATGTGATCACAAACATATATGCATCACATGGAAGTTCTGCAGGCATAGTGTGTATGCAGAACAAGAGATGGCTCAATGATAGCTGGGAATAGTGCAGCGAGGGCTGTGAAATCAGTCAGTTGGTGAGTCATGTGCAAGACCATATAAAGCAGTGTGTATGGTAGTTACTCTGACATTGGGGATGGGAAGAATTAGAGAACCCGCCATACTCTCCCAACCTTTCCCATTGTGACTTTGATCTCATTCCCAAGATTAAGTGGTTGGCGGTTTGCAATACGAGAGGACATTGCTAATGCTGTGCGCCACCAGCTGACCCGATTCACATATGGTGAGGCAAATGCTGAGGCTGATAGTATTCAGTGCCTCCCACATCGTTAACAGCATGTGATGACAGTAGCAGGGGATTACATTGAGGGTCTTTAGGCCCGGGTTTATCATGTCGACTTTTTGTGTACTGTGTTGTCCTTCTTTTGCACCATGAAGCCTATATTGCCCCATATACTAACGAAATGAATTAGTGTGTTACAATATTTCAGTGCTATTCATTGTCCACACATGTAGTCAACACCTTGTCCTTTCGTCTGTATCTGTCACATTATTCAACCGGACTGGTTGTATTCAAGAAAAAATAGCTGCCATGACTTTTGCCCCAACCCTCGCAATTTTCAATATTCTGTTATAACAGAACAGAAGAAACATACTCAGAACAACAATATAGTGTTATAAATATAAAAAATATGATTTTTTATATTAACTCAAAAGCAGAAAAATGTTAGTAAGCTGTAAGAAGAGTTTTATGTGCAAAAAAAAACAGAATTATGCATAACATGAAAAAAATAGATTCTATCAAGCCTATATGGATTGTAAGACTTAAAAATTTATTAAATCACCAAAACTTTTGCACACACACACACATTTTTCAAAAAAAAAACTCAGAAGCTGTAGCAACCTTGCAATAGAAAATATCAATCTTTATATTACTATAAAATCTACACAATTTTTCATTTCCTTTTTTCATTGTCAATGGTAGTTGCTGTTCATGTCTTATATGCTAGAATTTGCTCAGCCAAACCTACTGATCAGATTATTCACAGGGAATCTATTCGGAACTGAAGAGGATTAACATTGATTAACTCCAGTAATAGTACATAAACATACAGGCCACCAATTATTTCGCACCTTAGAGCATAAACCTGAAGATGTACGCACTCTTTACGTATTAAACATCATCCTCGTCAAAATTGCCATGCCCTTTGAGAGTCCTGGCCTTTATTAAGTCTATAAAGGACGGATCTTATATTTTGCCATGTCAAGCCTTTCCCATTCCACTCACCTGCCAGATAGTTAACCTTCAGTTTCTAACTTCTCAAAAAGCAAAATCTGCATCAAGGCAGAATGTTTTTCTCTAGATCTTCTAAAAGCAGGAGTTGCATTAAAGACCTTAAAGGCGGTTCTCTCTGTATTCATCCTCAGAAGATGACCTGCCCATCTCATTATATTTAGTTTTATTGATTTAATAATGTCTTCATCTTTATATACATATATATATATATATATATATATATATATATATATATATATATATATATATATATATATATATATATATATATTGTAAGCTCGAAATTATACATGTATTGCTTAAGCCATAAATGGATCCTAGAATGGCACCGAAAATAGTGCGTCCAATTTTCCTTCCAAAGGTCACTAAAGCAATTTTTCCCTTAGAGTCACAGTCATTGTCTCTGAAGCATAGGTTAAAACTAATTTTAATTAAAACCTTGTACACAAGAATTTTCTTCCTTCTCTTCATTGGATGTGGTTTCAATAGCAATCTTAAACCAATAAAGCAACGCTTTACAGAAAATGATCCCTTTTTTTTCTTATTTCAGGATTAATATAATTTTGAAAGTTAATTTTGGAACACAAATAGGTCACTTATTTCACAGATTCAAAATTAAAAGTTCCAATATAAAAAAAATTAGAATTTGTATATTTAGGCACACTATTTCATCTGTTTCGTATTTATTAGACACTTTTTATTAAGAGCAAACTAACTGCAAATCATAAAAATTAAAACCTAATAGCAATTGCATAGACATAAGAGGATATACTTGCATAGATTGTATGGTATATGCAGATACAATGCAAATTACATGTAGTGAAAATGATATTTCTCAGAATTTCTTTAAACAGTATGGTTCGTAGTATGTAGTATCCAGGGGTCTGTCCAGGATTTTTCACAGGTTATGTTTCAAGAAAAATTAGAAAAATCAAATAATTTTGCAAAAAAAAAAAAAATAAAAAATAAAATAAAATAAATTATACAAAAACAAAATTTCAGGTATTTGAGTGAGGGGAGGGTGGTATCACTCTCTGGGAGATGGGCACCCCTCAAGTATCAATATACCATTCTACATTGTGTCAAAAAAACAACCAAATGTTATATGTATAACATTATAATTTTGAAAAAAAAAACAGAAAAAAAATCATGTAGGGATTGAAAATTGAACTTTTTGACCAAAGACACTCTTAAAAAGAACAAAATTTCATTTCAAACTTATAAATTTTGTAATTTTAACAAAAAAAAAGAGATTTTATTTGTTTACCTCTTAACAAGAGTACTAAACATCAAAAATTCGAAATATCCAATTCCCATCCTTCCTGATCTTAGCGGATGCACAAAGAATTCAATCTTCTAAGTGAAGGCATCAAAATTATAAAAAAGGCTTGTAAAATAGATAGTTTTTGTATAATTATTTTGGAATTGCATTTTAGAGGCCTATGATAAACATATCATTAATATTTATAGACTCCGTGAAAGGAAAAAAAATTAAAACCATCGATTCAGCATTTCAATTTTTGAGTCATAAAAGAAAATGGAATTTCGCTTAAAAACTTGAAATAAACCTTGTAACAGAAATAAAGATACTTTGCATTTAATTGAATCCTAATAAAGTGAAGTTAGCTTGAAAAAAGAATAAAATATGATTTTCATATTGGATGTAAACATATTGCATTTTTCAAAATGAAGGCATCAAAAGTATAAAAATGATCTGAAAATAATCTTCAAAATAGATCAAAATTTTGTCAAAAACTTCAAAACCTTTGTGTGACTCAAAACTGATATACAAAGAAAACTGACTAATTTTAAGAATTTTTCTTCTAAAAAGTATGAAAATTATAATTCTAGGAAATAGTGGTACCACTGTTTAGCCATTAAGGTGCTCTTTCATCTATTGTATAAAATGTTATATTTATTCATATTTAAGTAATTAATATTTACAAAATTTTAAAATTTAAAAAAAACTGATTTAAATAAAAGAATTCTGATATTGCTTTTCTTTTTTTTTTTTAATAAAAAAAAATACAAACCCTTTCAACTGCAGATGTTATGTATGTATTAAAACATTTCAAGAAGTTGAAACAAGAAAAAAAAAATCAGCCAGGGATTCCCTAATTAAATTTCTGACATTCAACACTTTTACAGAGCATGACTTTTCTCAAAAACTTTTTAATTTAATGATTTTAATAAAAAGACAAAAAAACTTAATTTCTTTGCCTCTTCATGAGGCATAAATGCAAAAAATCTTATACTCATGGCTGATGCAGAGAGATTGCTAATTTCACACTGAACTTGATAAAAGTATAAAGAACGGCACACAAAAGAATTTTTTAAAAATATTTTAGAATTCTATTTTGGAGCTCTACAATAAACATAATATTGATAACAATCGATGTAGTTGAAGCAAAAATCAAATTAAACCAGGAATTAAGATTTTTACTTTTTGACTCTCATAAAGGACACAGAATTTGGCTTGAAAATTTTAACTTTGTGATTTTTATAGGAATAAAAGGAAATTTCATTTATTTGCCCTCCAAAAAAGCATAAAAAGCATCAAAAATCAGAAAAATTTGATTCTCATATCGGATGCAAAGACATTGCTTTAATCAAAATGAAAGCATCAGAACTCTAAAAACGGCAAATAAAAGAATTTATTAAAGCAAAAAAAACTTTAGAATGGTACTTTAACACGCCTACAAGATGTTACATTAATAATTATCGACGTAATCATCAGAAAATTGGAAAAAAAATTGGATGAGAGGAAAAAAAAGTGTAACAAAAAAATCGAATTTCTGGTATTAACAAAAAAAAAAAAAAATAGCAGAATTCCGGTAAAATTCGATATAATGTAATCACTCGTATCGAATTGGCGATAGAAGAAAATCTTTAAGGTCATGTAGAATAAAAAAACTAGTATGTTGTGGCCATCACGAAACTTTCTTTTATATTTTTCTTTTTTTTTTTTCTGATCCCTCCCCATGCTTGACAATATGCAATATTCCCAACAAAAACAAAATTACACATGCAAAAACTAGACGACCATCCCAATGTCTGAATTATTGCAAAAGCAAAGCAAAGAGCGAAAATTGAAAGTTATTTTAAAAGCCTTGCTTGAATTAATTATAAATATTTTATTTGTTAACAAACATAAGATGGCAACAGTTAAAAATTTTAAATCATTGAGATAATATTTCCGATCATTTCCGAGAAATATGCAGACGACAATCTATTACAATTCATCTTTCTTATTGTTGCATTAATAAATCTATTTTTATTCGCAAAAAAAAAAAAAATCAACACCTCTTGGAGCGATTGGCGTCAAAATTGAACCAAAGCCTGTTTAGATATGGATTCACATATATTCCAAATTTCAACCAGAACGTAGTATTACTTCTTGAGATAGGGCACTCACAATGAAAAAAAAGAACAGGCGATTGTGCTACTCCCTTTCTAGCTGTTGACACCAAAATAAAATCAGCTCTTATACCCACTAAGGGCTACTTGCCGATAAATTTTTCTTTCATCCCGTTCATTATTTCTTGAGATACAGCAGTCACAATTGACGAAAAAATAGTTCTATAGCTCAACCCCCGTTTGAGTTATTGACACCAAAATTGAATCAGCACCCGTTCCTGTTGATGGCAACATATGGACCAAATTTTGTTTGATTCTGCCAGTTACTTCCTGAGGAATAACAAGCACGCGTAACTCAAAAAACGTCCCATTGCTCCACCCCCCTTGGAGGAATTCGCGCCAAAAACCA
The DNA here is from genome assembly GCF_026930045.1 of Uloborus diversus. NCBI lineage: Eukaryota > Metazoa > Arthropoda > Arachnida > Araneae > Uloboridae > Uloborus > Uloborus diversus. The sequence continues at coordinate 96,162,792 of NC_072740.1, read as the reverse complement.
ATGGGCACAAGTTCACATAGGGGCACATATGTGTACCAAATTTCGTTCGATTTCATGCGGTAGTTTTTGCTGTAGAGCAGCCACAAAAAACTGGTCACGCACAGACGTGACACACACACATACACACAGACAGACAGACATTTTCCAAAAATAGTCGAAATGGACTCGGCACACCTCAAAACGTTCGAATCCGTCAAAATTCGAAATTCGAAAATTTGCACGAATCCAATTCTTTCTTCTATATATTAGATATAGAAGAAAGTAATAAGGAGTTTGTAAGGAAATAATAGAAAAATTTAGGAGTTTTAAAGGCCCTTATTTTTGTTTCTTAAAAAGCAGGAGTTTATAAGGAGTTTGTAAAGAGCGTACAAACTTTGGGATAAGAATATCTTTTTCAAAATCTTAATTTAGCTCTGCAACTGTAACCCATTAAAAACCAGCATTTTGAAAACAGAATTAGGAACTATGCGCTCATGAATTTTTTTTGTTTAGATTTATAACAACTCCATTTAAAACCCATTAAAACGTTTCCCCAACAGGCTTTTTTACAAGTTTACATGCATGTTAAAGGAAATCTAATGAGTTCAAACTCACAAAAAATACTAGAGCATGTTAACAGAATTACACAATTTAAGCCCCTAAAATTTTAGGTTTAAAGTGTGAGAAAAAATTACAACCATAGCCAAAACAAAGCAATTCGTTTCACAAAGCTTAACTGCCATTTTGGAACACTTTTTTGGAGACCTAGATCCTCAGGATTTGGAATTTGGAAGCTAAACATTTGCACAGGTTAGTTTCAAAGGCATCTCTACACCCCAGTAAAATTTCATCCAATTTTGAGATGGTCGAGCTAGGACAATTTGAAAAATCAGGTCAGTTGACATATAACTCAGCTACCAATATTATGGTTAGTGTCATATTCTACGGCAAAAAAACTTTTCTTTAGTTCTTAATGACTTCTTCACTGCGTGCATGCTGCTTATACATTCAGTGGAGCAGGGGGAAAAAAGGATTTCTTCTGGGTACAGCAGCTGTTTCACCATAATTAGAAGGTGAACCACGATTTAATTCAAAAATTGCTGATTGATATGTGTACTAAATTGAAACATTTATCACAATAGTGTAATACAGAAAATGCTTTTAAATATTTAAACAAATGAATTTAAAAACTACAAAAGTATCTCACCTCTGGAATGAAACCAATGTTGTCTAAATGGTTAGTCAACTGCGGATCATGATAAGCAATCAAATGAGAAAATTTGGCAAGATATTCTGCTCCAAGGAGAGGAGAAAAAAAAGATATAATTTTAAATAGTTAAAAACTAACAAAATTATATAAACAGTATAATATATAGAAGACATTATCAACAAAAATACAATTTTTTTTAACATACATTTTGAGGTCTAATATTTCTTCAGTTTTCCTATGTTTAAACCAGTGTGAATAAGGAATAAAGAGTTTATTTGACCAGTACATGTTTTGACGCTTTTGCATGGCAGTGTAGCACAAGTTACATAAAATTATGGTTGGAACTTTTGATAGCACTAAAGCTTAATTCAGTACTAAGACCAGTGGACTTTTGTGCAACTATGTGTGTGTGTGTGTGTGTGCACATTTTTATCACTATTATTATTATTTTTGGAACAGATAAGAAATTATTCTTAAACTTTTAAGCAGCCACTTTAATTTTGCTTTAAACTTGATTTTAAGTGTATTATTCAAATCCTTTACAACCCATTTTATATGAGCTCAAGAATTATTTTTTTATGCATTATAGTACAATGCACACCAGTTTGGGAACTATTAGCCTTCCTTGTTTTGCTTCACTCAATCAAAGCCTTACAAAATCAAGTCATCACTTGCAGAATTCAAGTTTAAAATTTTTAATTGGATGCATCTCTGCAATTCTTTAAAAAGTTAAAAATTTCAGAAAAAGTAACATGTAATGCATAGCAAAAAATGAATTACTTTAGTGCCATTTTGACAGAAAGAAAAGAGACTTTTGGGGAACAAAGGAAAACACAAGTACAGTGAAACCTCTCTAATGCAGACACTAACAGGACAAATTTTTTTGTCCACAATGGAGGATTGTCCGCAGGACGGGGTTAAATACGGTTATTTGCCTTGGAATAGGGGAATTGAAAATTGTCTGCATAAGAGAAGTGTTTATTAGGAGGGGTTTTACTGTATTTATAGGAACTACACTAACATTTTCCCAACAGTTTTATACTCATAACAATACTCCTAATTTTTTGTAATAAACTGTAAAGAGTAAAATAATATATTATTAAAAAATTATTTTATGAACATGAGCAAAGATAGTACCTCTGGGTACTGACACACTGCTTATTTTTTTTCAAATGAAATGTGTCATTAAACAATTGTTCTTTACAAAAACTAGAATGTAATCCAGATTGCACAGCTGATGCATACTAAGCTTACATAATGAAACACAAAATTAATGATAGAAAAATCTTGTGCAAATTTATAGACCTATACATTTTATTATACTATTGTACTATTTATATTCATATTTTCTCCAGTGGATAAATTAGAATGCAAATAGTAACATTCACTTTATTTTGGAAAAGTGTATCTTGCAACAGAAACTACGTGAATCCCTCATAAGCAAAAATCGTCGTCATGAATGAAAATGCTTTTTAACATGTTTACTGCCAATTTTATTTATGGGCCATTTCATGGAATACAGTAACTTTGTCCCACATGTGACGTCTTGTATATTTCATTAAAAGTAATAGTTTAAAAGGGCAATGAAGAAAATGTTGTTCCTTAGCAAATTACAAATGTATGTGGAATTCCTTAAGCAAAAGATTTCGTAATTACCTTTTAAAGTTATTATACTTTAATGAAATATATGAACCCTCATGTGCAGAACAAAGTGATTACTTTTTCGTGGAATGGCCAACTACATGTTTTTTTAACGGTTTAAACGGCTATTGTTTCTCAACAAATGATATAAGTTTCCTTTACACAGCAACCTTTGCTTTTAAAACCTATAATTATTTTGTCATTGTAATATTAATAGATCAAAAATATTAAATGATTCATACAGCAAGTTACAAGAGGTTGACTTAGGCTGTCCTGCATGTGACACATGCAAATCAGTTAAATTGTAAGTAACAAAATTATTTAATAAAAAGAAAACTGCAAAAATGAAAAAATGTGCTTATCCCTGTTTAATTAAAATATTAAGAAATATGATAAAATGTGAAATTTAAGCGTCTGATTATCCTGCAGGTTATGGTAGAATGGCCCTTATAATTCTTTGGTCTCAAATATTAGCCTAGTTCAGCTACATTTAAAAACCTTAGTAAAAAAAATATCTCAAGGACTTAATAGAAAACAATGTTAAAGACTTAAATATATGGCTCTAAAAACTATTAACTTGTATATGTGAATCAACTTTTGATTGACTAGTACCTTCCCAGATGACAAATATCCCTACTTATTCCTTGCACCTGCACTTGAATTTGTACAAAAATGGCAAATCCAGTCATTATGATATAACTCATAGTTCTATTTTCTCACCTGAGCCTACACGCTATGATATATCTTGCAGTTGACAGCCAACGTTATAATGCTTTATTTATGCAGATGATAATAAAAAAAATTTGTGCACCAAAATTTGATTAGGAGTTCAAATGGAAATTTAAGACTTGATTACCTTGTATGACAGATGAATTGTCCTTTAAGAAAAAATTGTAGAGGTATTTTGGTATAAATGCAGACAAGCATGCATATGCAAGAGCTGAAAAAAAAGAAAAAAAAAAAACTTTTAATTAAAAGCAAAGGAGGTAAAAATATTAACAAAGCATCATACTCGTATGTACTACTTCTTAATCTTAAAACAAAAGAGTAATATTTTAAAATTCCTAAGTCGATAAACAAATCTGCTATTGCCAGTGTTACAAGAAAATAACATTTAAATGATAACAAAAACATTAGGTCCATTACTTAAATAAGAAATTTCATTCATGATTCTTTATCTTTGTCCTAAATCCCTTTTATTATTTTTGAAAAAATTTAAAATATATTACAAGTTAAGGATGAAACTAGATTTTTTTTTTTTTTTTGTAAGGAGATTTTTAAGCCTCCACAGACTTTTGTCATTTAAGCAGAAGCATTGTATATATCAGTAAGCATATTAAGACATCAGCATTCGGAAGAAAATATTAAGAACTCTGCAATTTTAGGTTTTAGGTTTACCTAATCACAAAAGAGTATCAATAATTTGTAACAGCATAGATTTTTGTTATTTTATGACTACTTGTCTATAATTAAATATCTAACTTAAAGGGGGAAAAAACAAGAGTACATGTACTAGTTTTTACACATTAAACGGCAAGAACTTCCTCCAGTATCAATCTTTTTCAAATTGGAAAGAATGCCTCTTGTAAGAAAGAGCACTTTTATCTCTGGATAAGCTTTGTTTGACGTCCATAGGTATGATTTGTGGATAGTTGAAAACATTTTGACGCACTTATTAACAACTCTTCAATTTCAGGACAATGCTTCTGTTAAGATAGCAATTTCATCAGTGTTAATAAACCAAAGTTCTTCTGTGAAACCTTTTGTGATTGTTGCGTTAGAGTATCTAAATGCAGTTTTTTTGCAGAGAACTACAATATTGTTGACAATATGCTAAACTAACGAATGTGAAAATTGGCACTTTTTAGGAGAGAAAAAAAATTTTCTCCACCTGATGCCTTTAGTTATTTTGAATGTTTTAATTTTTAGAGATAACTCTAAGTGTAAAAGTATCATTTGAAGTAGTTATAACTAGTAGGTAGCCGTTTTAGATTACTACGGCAAATAATCAAATTTGAAAAACGCGTTTTGTGATTTTTCACATTTACTAGTTTAGCAGTTTTTGTTTTGTGATTAGATTTATTTTAACTGTAGCATTAGTTAGTTTTGCAATTTTTCACATTAGTTAGTTATTTTGTATGTCAATGATATGGTGCACAAAATTGTTAGAATTGAAATTTCATATGAAAAATGGCCAAAAGGCATAAAAAAGGAGAATGTCGTCAGCACCATGTTAAACTAACATATGTGAAAAATCACAAATCATGTTTTTCAAATTCGATGGTTTGCTGTAGTACTCAAAAAGGGCTACCTACTGGTTATAACTACTTCAAACGATAGTTTTACACTTAAAATTATCTCTAAAAATTAAAACATTGAAAATAACTAAAGGCGTAAGGTGAAAAAAATTTATTGTTTTGGCTCTCCTAAAAAGTGCCAATTTTCATTTGTTAGTTCAGCATAGTGACGGCAATATCTTTAAAAAAAATAGAACACAATTTTTAAAAATACCCTAAAAGAGAAAAATGATCCAAAAATGCTATTGATATCAAGAAATCTCTGGAGAATATATTTCATGCTTAAACCTAAGAGATCAAGAAAAAAATCACCAGAGAACAAGGACAAAATATGTATAGATTAAATAAATAGTATCAACTAAGTCAATTGTAAGGAATGAAAATATTCAGACAACTTACACATGTGAATTCTACAACGCAAAAAATTGTAGTTAACTTAAGCACATTTCTGTTAACATGTGTCAAGCAACAGGTGTCAGTAACAGGCCAAAAGTCTACTTTTAATCTATCCCAATCCATCTACTTTACCACTTCTTGACAGAGTGAAATAATGGGAACGGTGCATCCGCAGAAATATAAATATACATTAATGCTACATTATAAGCATACTTAATTTCACTTTTAATCTTAATTATATCTGTGAATATAACTTGGACAAAGATAAATAATGCAGGAAGGTTCTTTACTCAAGATCTATGATGTGCCTTGTATGCAACATAAAATGCTTCTAAGAATTGTTTAAACTCTTTTTACATCGTGAAAACATTTTTGGATATGGAGCTCATTGGAGTGAGGCCAATATTCTGGTTTTACACTGAAAAATCATAAGAAAAAAATGAAAAATAGATTGTGTTTGATCATTTGAAATATATTTTAAAGGCAGAGTTTCCATGAGTCTCTCTTTTAGAGACAAATGTCTATGCTTTTGAACTTTTTCCCTCTCTAGCCTCTCAGAAGAATATTAATGGTTAACACTTTTTTCTTCTAAACGAAAAAAAAATAGCTTTGAAATAACGAAAATTGAAAAATAACAAGAATTGTGTCAGAAGCATTTTGAAAAGTTTTTTTTTTTTTTTTTTTTTGCCATGCAGTGTTATTTTTACCTTCATCATTGAAATTCAAAGAAAGAAAAGGAGCACATAAGGAATCAAGGCCTTGCCAATAGACATACTGTGGGTGACTAACAACCCATGCTTTCAAAATCCTTTTAAATTTTTGATGACCAATAGGTGAAGACAACAATTCATCATACTGATGACAGCGTGGAATATCTACTTCTATCTGCAAAAATAATTCATGCATTAAAATCAGGATCAAAAACTAATGATATGAACTTGAACAGTATTTTTACAGAAATATAAAGATCAAGTAATACCTGACGATCAGTTGGAGTCACAGTTTCCTTGTCTATACTGTCATATATTAATGTAACATCACCCTGAAAAAGAGCATAGTTAATATGGTACACAAATATTAACTACTATGAACACAATAACTAAGTTTTTTTTAATACTGTATGTATAATTGTCATCTAATTCTCATTGTTTGAAAACATTATCAAAAAAACTCAAAATATTTTTAGCAAAAGGCACTTTGGTTCAGTTATATCAAGTTCTAGAATATACTAATTGAAAACACCTGTACACTTCAAAAGCATGCATTACAAAACACATGGATAAATGTTTAATGCTAGTTAAAGATTGAACAAACTTGAATAACTTTTGAAATTGATTTACTACTTCCAAGGCTATTCTGCCGTGGGCAGGCAAGGGGCAGTAACTGCAAATTTTAAATTTTTTTCTTGTCATCTATTTTATGTTAGCCTTATTGTACAAGCTTGCTCATTTGGTTTCCGATGATATTGAAGTGCAAAAATGAGCTAATATAGTAGGCGCCGCTTAAGGTGATCAAGGTTATTGTTATCATTCGCTTAATGTGATCAGAATCACGAAGTCCTGGAATATTTGTATATTAACACGTGCTTAAAAAGTTGGATATTGTAACCAGTGTCTTCGTTTATTGTTATCACTTTTTCGTAAACTTTTAATTTTTGTTCCTCAGTTAAAAGAAATACAAAACAAATCCTGACAAGTAGCTTCCAGAAAAACAAGTTGAATTTTTATCAATAAAGCAGTATTTTTCTGCCTGCTCAGTTAAACTAAAAACTTCACTCTAAGCGGTCAAACATTTTAGCCATGGAGAAAAAGCACAATAATTTAACTTTCAAAAAAAAAAAAGACATTTTAAAGCGCTTTGACAATTTAACAGTGATGAGTCAAAGAAATGTTGAAGAACAAGTAAATAATTCCCAACCATTACTTTGTAAATTATTAAAAAATCGCGAAGAGATTGAAAACAAAATGAAGCTAAATAAAAATTTGAACAACAAGCGAAACCGTGTTGAAAGAAGATGGTGAAGTTGAATCTGCTTTGATATTGTGGTTTACGAATGTCAGGGAAAAGGATGCGTTCGATTGCGGCAAAAAGTAGATCTTGCTTTTAAAAGGGAAAAAAAAGACTTTGTAGCATCGGCTGGATGGTTAAATCGATTGAAAAAAAAGAGCTATTCCATTCTGCTAACCTAGTAATTTATAATTTAAAAATGTGTTTAGTTGAGGTATTGTAATTTTAATTTGCAGTGGTAAGAATAAATGCTTCTTAATTGAAAAAAATCATTATTTTGTCTGCCCTGGATTATTTTCGGTTGTTGTTATCAGTCGGTTATTGTTATCGAACTGTGTTTGTCTCAAAGTGATCACATTAAGCGGCACCTACTGTATGTCTCAATTGTTAATATTGAATCTCAAATGTGTTTCTTCAAATATTTTGAAACCGATTTCTACAGATACTGCCGTTTATCTGCCCAAGGCAAAATAGTAAATAATAATGGAGTTGCACTTAAGGCCCCTGACATAAAAAAAGGGAATGTAAAAACAAAATGCATACATGAGAGACAAGAACTATGACCCCCCCCCCCCCCCCCCAACACCATCACACTTTTTTCTTTATTCCAATCCAACTTCTTAGCAATCAGTCAAAAAATTCTTCTAATGATCAACTTATCCACAACTTTAACATAAAACCAAATTTTGAATTAGTAAAATGATGAAAGGAGAATGATTAGGTACTTTATGATTTAAGTGTACAGAAATTATTAAATGCTTAAGTATTAATAGACACCAATGCCCATTCTATTAATTTAATCACCATGATTCATTTTTTAACTGTTATTCATTATGGTTGCGTTCGCATACCGCAACCGGTAGCCACCAGTCAGTTGATCACATGACAACTAATGACGTCAGCGGTTATTCACCAGTGGTTCACCAGTCGATGTTTCATTGAATGCTTTCGGTAGATCCCTGGCTACTTAAGCAGATGAATAATGTGCAGGTGAAAATGTTGGACAAAAATGTGACGTGCTTCAATCAACCAGCTTAAATTTCAATCGACCGGTGAATCTACCGGTAAGCCATAGAGCAACTTTGAAAACAACCAGTTAATCCGTAGCTCTATTAGAATGTTAAGGTCTGGTCGACCAGTTGTGGTATGTGAATGCAATCTATAATACATTTAAATCACTTGCCTTTTATAATATTTTGTAAAGTGCAAAATGTCCCATTAATGGATGCATTTTGAAAGTAACCTCATTCAATAAATTGACAAGCTGTATGAGTTAGTTGACCTAGTTCACTAACAGATTGTATAAAACATCATAATAAATGTTAAGTAAAGTCACACATGTTTAATTCAATTAGTATATTGTTATTTCTGTTTTTCTATTGAGTGGCAACAGTTGGTGCGTTTGTTAGAACAGCTAAGTTTTGAAATGTTTTGAGAAGTTTTGGTAAGAAATATTAAGTAGAATGAAGCATATGCATATGAATTGACAAAATGGTGAGCATTTAATGTCGTACCTACTAATAAGCATCTAGAATCACTCTAAAATCTGCCAATCATTCTAGATTGATATACACCAGGGTTTCTCAAACTTTTTAGCCTTTGGATCCCTATTATGGACGAAAGTTTATTGTGGACCCTTGTCATTAGAGTGTAAACTTAATTAAATTAACAATTAGAGGGATTTATCACTACTACATAACAGGTAAGTAAATAAAAATGCTTAACTTTATTTACAAATTTTGGAGTAGGAAAATCAAGTTGAACACACAGAAACCAATAGGAAACAAAACAATTAAAATTCAAAATAGAGCGTTGAACTAAGGGGAAAAGTGAGGTTGTTTTCACTGACATAACTTTAATATATTGGGTTTAATTGTTAACAAATGGAGTCGAATATTAGGATCAGCATCTAGACAGCTTTGGTATTTAGCTTTGTTGGCTACATATACTGAAAATTCGAATTTACATCAGTAAGTTGTCGGAATGAGAAGAACCGGCTTTGCTTTTTCAACACTTGAAGTTTTTGGTTTTCCAGCCAAAACCATAAATGGGGGCAGGGTTCCAAAATATCCTGATATTTTGGAAAATATCGAAAAATCCGATATAATACAGGGTTCATACACTTTTGGTTAAAAAAAGTTCCCTGACTTTTCCAGGTTTTCCAGGTTGTTTTTTAGAAAATTCCAGGTCACTCGCTTCATTAAAAATTTAAGTTTAAATAGTAATATTTTCAAAATAATTAAAATTATTTAAAGTAGCAATGCAGAAGAACGGAAACTTCTCCCCTTAGATTGAAAAAAAAACTTTGAATTTTTTTTCCTTTGTTTTCTTTGTCAAAATTTTAACTTTATTTACAAATTTTGGAGTAGGAAAATCAAGTTGAACACACAGAAACCAATAGGAAACAAAACAATTAAAATTCAAAATAGAGCGTTGAACTAAGGGGAAAAGTGAGGTTGTTTTCACTGACATAACTTTAATATATTGGGTTTAATTGTTAACAAATGGAGTCGAATATTAGGATCAGCATCTAGACAGCTTTGGTATTTAGCTTTGTTGGCTACATATACTGAAAATTCGAATTTACATCAGTAAGTTGTCGGAATGAGAAGAACCGGCTTTGCTTTTTCAACACTTGAAGTTTTTGGTTTTCCAGCCAAAACCATAAATGGGGGCAGGGTTCCAAAATATCCTGATATTTTGGAAAATATCGAAAAATCCGATATAATACAGGGTTCATACACTTTTGGTTAAAAAAAGTTCCCTGACTTTTCCAGGTTTTCCAGGTTGTTTTTTAGAAAATTCCAGGTCACTCGCTTCATTAAAAATTTAAGTTTAAATAGTAATATTTTCAAAATAATTAAAATTATTTAAAGTAGCAATGCAGAAGAACGGAAACTTCTCCCCTTAGATTGAAAAAAAAAACTTTGAATTTTTTTTCCTTTGTTTTCTTTGTCAAAATTTTAAGTTTTTTTAAACATTTTGTTCAAAATTGTTTTAATTTGTTTACTATTTGTTGAAAACAGAGTACTTTCAACTTATTTAGCATTTCTTTGATGCCACGTGTCACGCGTAATATTATAGCGTTTTGCTGTAGTCCTGCAGCAACCTTTTAGCATCTGCTTTTGGTTTACAATACTTCTTTTTATTTTCTTATTAGTAAGTTACACAAAACATATTGAGCAAAAATGCAAAGCTAAATTTCAGTATAAATATGATTAACTTGTTGCATCAATTGGCATACCATGTAATGCATAGTAACAAAAATCAACATCCGCCGATCATAGGCCAATGCCAATAATCTTTTTTTTTTTTTCACATATTAAAGGACACTTACATTAAAATTTTAAATTTTCCTTTCCAGAAAGTAATAGTTAATTTTCAAAAATTCATAACTTTTTGCACATTTAATGTTGTTTTCAATAGTACACATTGATATAAACATACTACTTCCATTGTGCAAATGATCAAATATGGCGACAAAGTGAAAAATTTAAAATAATAAGTAGATTTTTGGATTTGTAGTATAAAAGTAGTAATAAATAATTAATAATCCTTAAAAAATTACAATAAAAGCAAAATAGTCAATATTTAGCACATAAAGAGTCTAAATCAATTAAAACAAAAAAATGTTATGAAGATTAAATTTTGCATTTTTCGAGAAAATAATTACAAATTATCCGAAAAAAAAGGCATAATTTGTGTTGTTTTCAATAGTTTGCATTGCAATTAACATCCAATGCCGTTTTCGGGATCTTAGGCACTTAAAAAGTCTAGTGCACTTCCCTCTTGGGAATGACCAAATATGGCGGCTATGCCCAAAAATAAGAAATAACTTTTTTAATTTGTCGCGTGAAGACAATTAAAAAATAATAAATCTTCATGAAACTACAATTCATTGAAAAGTTTTTATCACATTTGCGTTCAAGGCAGTGAGGATAAGATTAAGTTTTAATAACAAAATTTTTCATTTCTCAAGAAAATTATTTTAAATAATAATAATAATAGAAAAACAATTTGCAGACCATTTTTTGTTATTTTCATCAGTTTTCAATTAAAGAAAACATCCAATTCTGCTTTGTTTTCAGAAACTTAGGCATTTTAGGATCGTATCTACTTCCATTTTGTGAATGACCAAAGATGGCGACTACGTTTCACACGTAGCTGAAAGGGATTTTCCGATCAAAAATAAAAATAAAATAAAAACGATTTTCCTCGATCGGCCCTCCCATCTACAGGTTGTGCTTCCGAAGCAGTAAATTGTCTTCTCTCCTGTTGAGTTTGTGCATAATTCCTGTTCACCTGACTTTCTTTTCCTTGGGAACTACTGAGAGCCAAAAATGGCGGCTGTTGAAGATTTTTTGGGTCGCCACTTTTTTCATTGCTTTAAAATTGTTACAATTTTTTTTAAATACATCGATAAAAATGAAGATTAGATCACATAAAACAAAATTCCCTGGGGTAAAATTGGAAAAAGAAAATTTTTGGGGACACATTTGGAAAATTCCCTGACATTTTTGACTATGTCATTTTCCCTGATAATTCCAGGTTTTCCCGGAGCGCACAACCCTGAAACGAACAGAATATTGTGGCAACCCATCTAAAACTTTAGGCAGTAGAAAGAAATGCGCTCCCCTCACTGACTCCATGCAAGAAAATCTTCGCTCTTTTGGCGCATTTTTCGTTGTGAAAAAAAACGTTCATTTTTCGATTGCAGTTTTAAGTAACAGCGTCGGTTTAGATAAAAATTTACAATTTTTTTCGTGAAATCACAATAAAAACGAAGATTAGATCTCATGGTACTTAATTCCTTGGGGAAAAAAATGGAAAAAAAAATTTTGGAGGACAAAATTTGAAAACTCCCTGACATTTTTGACAGTGTCATTTTCCCTGACAATTCCCGGAATTCCCGGAGCGTACGAACCCTGTAATACTTCTTCTTCTTCTTCAAGGATTAGGCATATAGCCTGTTCCGGCTTCATAGTCGCTCCACCACTTCCTGGACCTACCACGGTCTCGTTTGCCCCTTGGTCTGTAATAAAAGGCAGCTCTCGGAAGTCTCCCTCGTGCCATACTTCGACAATGGTTTTTCCAATGGTTACGATATTCCGTAATTTTTTCATTGAGACTGAATATCTGTAATTCCCTTTGAATAATTCATTCCTTATTTTGTCTAGGATAGTGCAGTTCTTCAGAGATCACAAATACTTCATCTCTGCTGCTTGAATTCTACTAGTTTCTTGACTGTTCAAAGTCCATGTTTCAGAGCTGTATAGTAAGGTTGGCACCGCCATAACATTATAGAGCTTCAGTTGTGTTTCCTTTCTCGTTTTTCCCTTAAGGGTTCTTGTAAGGGTTCCACATAAATGTTCAAACCTATGTAGTTTGTTTTGGACATCATTGTCGTGGTCAAAGGTGATGTCACATCCTAGGTAGTTGAAGTGCTTCACCTGTTCAATAATTCTATTATCAATAACAATTTTACTTCTAATTGGCACTTTACCCCTAAATGCCATTGTTTTAGTTTTCGGGATTGAGATCTTCATATTATATTCTTGGCATATCTTGTGGAGTATGTAGGTGGATCTTTGAAGATCGTCTTCATTTGATGTAATACTTGACAGTAAAATAGCATGTTGAAAAAAGCATCTTACTTGTATTTTAAATCAACCTTCAATTTGAAGACAAGAAAAAAGAACGAAAGCATATGATTAAACATTCATTCTTACTTCAATTTCAAGTAAAGCAGCCCATATCCATGGCCTATAAAGAGGAGGAACGTCAACTTTAGCATCATACAGAATTTGCGCCCTTTTGTATGGGTATGCTTCAAGCTGTTTTTTAAACATTATATTACGATGAAGCTGTAAAAATAAGAAAACAGCTTTACGAAACAAAATATGTTTTGGTAAAAGATGATTATTTAATAAAATTAACTTTAGTTGATACAATGAACAGTGGCATTCAACAAATCAAGTAGAACCAACCTTAAACACATAACTTATGAAAACAAAGGTTCAAAATGTGCATGAATGTCATCATGGATCTTGAAACATAAGATCCTAACATTTTAAACACATACATAAAAATATCAGGCAAGTTACTATCCCTTAGGTCAGTATGTCACAACTCATTGCCCGTGGGCTGCATGTAGCAGTCTCATTCATTTTGTCAGCACTTACTAAACATTAAAGAAATAAATACTGACACTGTCTGCCAAAATGTTTCATTATTAAAGACTTTTAGACAGTAGAAATTTGACTGGGTGAAAAAGCGAGACATGCTGAATTATGAATCCAACCATTTTTTTTCATAGTTGATTTTGGAAATAAATTTGTTTGAAAAATTTGTATGGGAAATAATGCTTCAAGAAATTCGAAAGATAAATTTTGTGGATTTTAATGCAAAAAAAAGCAATAATTAGCATAAAAAAACGATTGGCGGAAACTAATGTGTTTCTAAATTTGGGATTACAAAAAAAAAACCTTTATAAAAACAAGATTAAAAATTGGACACACTTTTCTGATCATCTGATCATTTTTAAGAAAGTTCATTAAACTTGGTTTACGTTCTTTTTAAAATACTTTATTTTCTGTAGATGTGGCAAACCCTATATAAAACTAATCGTTTTTAAGAACTGTATGGGCCGCACCTGTTAATCCATCACATCGTCAATTTCTAAATGTTCCAAAAGTATGGTATAGCATCATATTCAAGTCAAGAAAAGATATTTAAGAATCAATCCAGTAGTCACACATTTGCAGAGCAAAAATTTCTTCCGAATATTGATGAAAAGCTCTAGATGTCATTACTATTTGGACAACAGGCAGGTTTTTAAGCATCCAGAATAAATACTAAAATAAAATATCAAGAAATACTGAATATAATTCCTAAAACCTTTTTTTATGTATAAAATTCTTTTTCTAGGAGATCAAATATGACATTGACGTGAAAAGTTTCATTTTATTTCTTCGTTTTTCAATTTTATGCTAATTATTTTAAGCAGTTTACTTATTTCTTGAGTCACCTAAAACTAAACAAGTATTCCATCAAATAAATAGTTTTGAATGCCAATTCAATCTTAACAATTTTAAGTAGAAGGATATTAAAATAAATCACCAGTTTTAGTTTTTTTTCCTTTGGGGGGGGGGGATTTTCAGACTGAAATGTAAATAAATGTGTCGTGAAATAAAAGTTTTGATTCAGGTCAAAACAATGAGAAAAAAATGTCATTTACTCTTTATAGACCAGCATTTCTCAACCTTTTTTGATCCAGAAACCAGCCAGAGCTTCTGAAAAAAAAAAAAAAAAATAGCGGACAAATGTTTTCCCCCCTTTCTTTTCTTCTTTCTCTTTCATTTTTTTTAATGAAAAAAGAAAAAAAATTTGCTCTTGCAGACAGTTTAAAACATGTAAATTTTTTTTACGAACTGGTAAGGTTTTTTTTCCCCAAAAAAAGTTAACTTGAGGACCATGAAACACTGGTGATTTAAGTGTAATTTTTGGTCTTTTGACCCTATGATGAAACTTCCACTGCTCATGGGTACTGGTTTTATCAACTTAGTTTACTTAATTTATCTATCTTGTTATGTAAACTTGTCTGCTTGTTATTTTATTGGTGTTTATATTTACCTGGCTTATTTGTTTGACGGCTTTGCGCATCTTTGGGCTTGTGGTTTATTCTATTAATTTTTTTCTTCTAAATGTTTTCAATATATATATATATATATATATATATATATATATATATATATATGAAGAGTCAGGGGGAAAAATGCTTTCAGTCCAAAAATTTGGAAATTCAGGTTTTTACGGAATATTGTAGTTCAATTCCGTCTCTATTGACCCCGCAAAGCAAAAGGGAGAAAAACGCTACCAGTCCACAGTAATTTAATAAAAACTAATGGCACTGAGGGGGGGAACGCTTTCAGTCACAGCGCGGCGCAATGACTGAAGTTTGGTAAATTTTCTGCAGGAGTGTTTTGGGTTGAGGAGTAAAATCCTTGCTTTAGTCAAAAATGAAAACATTGAGCAAGAATTTCAAGCTAAAAAAAAAATCAGTTTTTAAATTTTATTACTTTTCTGGTAGATTTAACTTCTTACTTAAATGAAATTGCTTTAAACTAGGAACTTAAGGCAGAAAATTTTAATATCTTTCATGAAATAATATTTAAGATAAATTTTTTTAAAGTTCTACTACAGATCCTAAGTTTTTATCCCCTTAGAACTAAAACTTGCACTGTTAAACAGCCCATTGAGACTTATGCTTTCTACCTTTTCATATTTAAATTTTTGATTTTTAGTCAGCCCCCCTCCCCTTCTACCAGACTAAAAAAAGTAACAATCCTGAAAAGTTCTTAAAACTAATCTCCAAAGAGCATATTCCCAAACTGCATAAATTCTATTGGCAAACTATCATTGTCAGTCAATAGATATGTGTGTGAAAGTGTTTTTTCTACTTTCAAACAATTTAATGAATATGATTGATTTAATAGAAAAAACAAGAAATTGCATTTTCAGTGTCTTCCCAGCTTGAGACGTTACTGAATTAGCAGAGAACTTGTCATAGCAAAAAAGTAATATATCAGGAAAGCAATAAAAATGATCACATTAATTTCTCAACGGCAAAATATAGTGATAGATAAATCTAGGAAGCATACAGGGTTTGTCCGGAAAGTAATAGGTCTAATTTTCTTCCGCCGCGACTGTACTTCAGAGCATGCACACACCGGCTGCATTCGGTAGAGGGCATTCCTAGCTAACGAACGAGCGGCTAGTCGGTTGTCCCGAGCACCTGAAGAGTCAGGACAGGCATTTTCGCGCGACGTGTTTCTGTGAGTGGTGCAAGCCAAAAATGCAGCGTTCGTTAGAGCAGAGGTACGCGATTAAATTCTGTTCAAAACTCGGTAAATCTGCAACAGAGACGTTTGATATGATCAAGCATTTTTACCCAGATGTTGCTTTAGCAAGAAGTGGTGTGTTTCGGTGGCACCAGGCCTTTTTGGCAGGCCGGGAAGAGGTCGCCGATGAAGACCGCTCTGGAAGATCTTCGACTTCAAGAAACACCTGTTGCATTGTTAAAGAATACTCACGTATTGTGAGTGTAATTGTGCCAAAAGTTGCAAGAAAAAATCGATTATGTAAGACAACAAAAGCCTTTATTGAGGCAAAAATTTTATGTAAATAAAACATTAAAAACATTTGTTAGAATAAAGAATGAACTGGGCCATTGGGTATTTAGACTATTGCACTAACTAAAATAGCAAGAAAAAATATTTAAATATTGCACTATATCATATCCTACATTTGCTGCCTAATACTAATCCTGTTTACAACCTTGAGTAAAAACTTTCAAGTAGTGAGCAAAATGACTAGATGAAGTTCAAATCTTATACTACCAACATGGAGAAATTCAACTTAGCATCTTACAACTTGGAGGTAGGCTGAACATTCTGCTCACGTTGATACAACTTACGAACTAGTTGTAAACAAGCCTTCACATGGCTTGTTTACAACCAGTTGGTACACGTGGTCCCATTGGTCCACGTGTACCAAGTATGATCAATGTAACAACTTCTGGAACCTTCTACGACTTTCCCGCTCATGAGAGATCGTGACGAGGGCGCCACCAAGTAGCGAAAACATTGGAAGTACGTATTCGAACTTTAACTTTGATGGAGGATGTTTACCGGATGCTTACTGATATAACATGCGGCCAAATGCCGTAAGTAAACACTCAATTCTTATACAAATCTTTAAGCAGTAAGCAACGAGATAAAAATAATATAGGGTGAATATACTATTAAAAGATAACAATGCCGACAATGTGACTTGGGTGCGAAAAGTTTGCGTCGACTAAGTATTCGTTTAATTGCCCAAATAAACGAATACTTAGTTAAATTTACCAAAATCTGTGGTTCATGACATTGTGACGGTGCATTTGAACATACGCAAGGTGTGCGCGAAGTTGGTGAACAGCTAACTGACCAAGGCCGGCATTCCAACGTTTCCGCAACCGCCCTACAGTCCAGATGCGGCCTTCCCGGACATTTTTTTGTTTTCTCGCCTGAAAAGGCAGATGAAAGGCAAGCATTTTGAGACGACAGGGGGATCCAAGCAGCATGCACCGCGGCTCTCAAGGCTATTCCTTAGAATGCCCACCGTGACGCCTTCAATGCTTGGAAATCGCGCTTGCAGCGCTGCATCGATGCAGAAGGAGTCTATTTTGAAAGTTTTTAAAGAATTATAACAATTGGCACAATAAATTTTTTAAATTGACTCAGTCCTATTACTTTCCGGACAAACCCTGTAATTCGTTCCTTAATGTGGTTCATAATTTTCAACACTAAAGTGATAAACAGGTTAGACCACACTGCTTTAGCAAATAATTATGTGTAAAAACTTGTCGTTGAAATTACCTGATATTCAACATCTTTTTCTTTAATGATAAGAGGTAATTTGGCTGTTTCTATCAAAGCTTGAAAACAACTGGAATTATGTATCCCATTTAACCTGCAACTCCAAAGAAAAACATTAAATTATTTCCATCATATTTAAAGCACAAATAAATAAATAGCTAATAGGTCAAAACTTGAATGCAAATTCAAACTTTTTTAAAATATTCACTTACACATATTCTGTGAGAGGATAATACACTTCAGGATCAACATCTCTCAGTCTCTGATATTAAGATAAGTAAAATAAATCAGTTATTTGCAGTAATTAAACTCAGCTGTATAACTCAAACTGTATAACACAACAATTTAGCAACTCACATGTTTAAGGGGCTCTAACGGCAGAGTTAATACTGAAACGTCTAATAAATAAGCACGATCTTTTTCCAATCCAAATTCTTCTCCTTCTCCAGCTACAATCCTGAAAATTTTCAGATTTCAAAGCTTAGTTACATTTAACTATTAGATCAAAATAATGAAAATAATATAAATATATAATTATTATAATTAAAATAATAATTTCCAAGAAATGTCGAAAATGTATTCATTTTATGTGACTAATGCAATGAATTGATTGTGAAAAATTCTACTATGTATTACTTGGATATAGTAACAACAGGGGGTTTAGCTTTAATGAGTTCTTGCCTTCGCAGCTCAGCTTCCAGATCACCACCAGCTAGTTGCCATAGATAATACACTTCATGAAATGGTCTGTTTGCTAAGTGATCAACTAAAAATTAAAAGAAATATCAGTTGCAGCATTATTTTAAAAAATATTGGATGAAACATATGTGTTATTTAATAAATAGTTGGGCAATGTGGGGTAGTGAAATGGTGAAGTATTTACTCTGCTTTTAGCGCGCCACCTATCTGGTAATACTTTAACAATGTAATAACACAAGTAGTCTATTCCAGTCAGGAAAAAATTATCTCTGAAGATCAAAGCATATAATTTTTTTTTTTTTTTTTTCCAATGGGGCTGTATAAGAAACTCACCTCAACAGGTGTCTGGGCCATAACCAGACCTAGTGCGCTCCCCAACAATGCATCAGTCTTTCATGTGTCACCATTAAGGCGCTGATGCATGACACAGTAGTAGTTTTTTGACGCCCAGTTTCTACTTGATGGGGGCACCTGGGCTCTCTTTTGATGCCAAATTGCACTAGGAATTTAATTTAGACGAGGGATATTCTAAGCCAAATGAATACCCTAGGGATTTTTTACATGCTGTATCATCATATGACATGGGCGCTGATGATTTTCTGTATCTTGAAAATCCAACGACTGGCCACCTCGGGCAGGCCAGAACCCAGGTCCACAGGCTTAGAAGGCCAGCGCCTAACATCAAAGCATATAATGATGCAAGCAATTTTTAAAATTTGGTATTCAATGTAATATTTTATTGTAAGTCAATTTTTTTTTCAATATTAACAAATGGTTAAGTTCTTGTTTTTAACATTTTAAATATCAAGTTGAGACTTACTTTAATTTTCAGTACAGTATTTATTTATTTATTTAATATTAAGTTGATTTGTATTTAAATATTTCGCATAATTAGTCAAGTACATGCGGGGCAAAGTGAATGGGGAAAAGTGAAACAGTTCATTTTGTTTACTTATTCAATCATTTACTAAATCACTTGAGCATCCATTTAAAACTAATTTATTTTCATTACTTTATTTAACTATTCACTCAATTACTTGTTCATCCAAATTTGGCAATGATAAAACAAGACAAATTTTTTAAGGTAATAAAAACATAATCAGACCTCGACTAAGCATTTGTAAAATTTTAATTACTCAAACAATGTCATCAAACATTAAACAAGGTAATCAAGCACAATTAAAACAAGCAACACAAGGCTTACAATCTAATTTGCTCACATATAGTCTACTCCTACTCAAATATAAACATCTATGCTACAGTTTTTTTTTTTTTTTTTTTTTTGCAGGGTAACATCTGGTACCTTTCAAATTTTTTGTTTAACAAGGCTATTTTATTGCACCAAAGAACTATATAGTTCATAGCAGAGAAACTTTGAAACATTATCTTTCGCAGACAATATAAATTAAAAACCACAGTTAAAGCAAAGTAATTTAGTCATCACTTAGATAAACATGAGAAAACTGATTATTTAATAATAAGATTCAAAATTGTATGGCATCACATGGTCTTTATTTCTATAAAGTATCAGACACTGTGACCAAAATATATAAATACATATACTTAATACAATAAAGACAGTTCTTCTAAAGATATACGATATTTTCCTGTGAATTATCCGCAGACCACCTATAATCCGCAGGTCCTAAAATCAGCCTGAAGAAAAAAAAGCTTTGTATAATCTGCGGCGTCGTTTAGTCTGTGGATAAAACGATGTAAAAAAATAAAGTTTGAATTTAACATACCATTTGAGCAACTAAACTAAAAACGTGAAAAAGTAATTACTTTGAAGGCATAATCAAAATTAATCTAAAATATAATCTAAAATATAATTATTTCTTCTTGAAATCTTGATTATAGTACGCTAATTACTTGAAAAACAAAGAGTCAAGACAAAGGAGCAAACGGTCTAACCTTCTGCAAATGGCTACTTATTTCACTGTAATCTTGCTTATTTTACATGACATGAATCGCCAATAGGAACATTCAAGCAACATAAAATAACCAACATACAGGCAGACAGTGAGGAAGAACAAGCATGCTTCATAAAATAAACAGTCGGCGTACGGTCTCGATTGGTGAATCCTACTGTAAAAATATTGAGGCTCAACGTGTTGGTGTTAAGGGGGGGGAAAAAATCACAGATAATCCGCGGCTGCGTATAATCCGCACCTCATAAACTTTGCCTTTTTTAGCAGATAATCCGTGGATTATATGCAGGAAAATACGGTAAATGTCTTTTGTAAGAGGTGGAGACAGAATAAGAAAAATGTCAGGTTTTGCACCTTGTGCGAGTACACAGAGGATTGGTGAACATTGTGAATTATTTAAGCTTGTTTTTGGTCTAGTTCTATGTGCTTCTCTCCATAACTGCATTATTATTATTATGTACACCTCTACATAGATTCAAGTGAGAGGTAAATTGCAAGCTATATTGTTTATAGACCAGTAGGTTCAAGACAGAAGCATGCCGTTTACCTGAAAATCATTTCTTCTGTAACTAAAAGAACTGTAAAATCAAGGTTCAATTAAAAAATCAATTGTTAAATCAAGGCTCATTATGTAAACCTAATGTATGATTTATTGCAGAGTATAACAGATACTGGTTTTAACCTCAACCAATAAATCAGCTTCCAAACTTTTAACCCCTTCCCTCTCTCTCCCGTAAAAATGATGGGCTGGGGTTTCAACCTCCATTTTTCATGCCTGTGATATTGCCATGCTGGAGTGCGCAATATTAACGCAACAAAACGGTTAAAACCAATTCAATTCTTTTGAACGGAATACATTTTATTTCTCTTTTTACACATTAGATGGTAGTACCTGTCAATTTCAAATTTAATTGCAGATAGTTTTTTTTTTCACCAGATGTAGCACTAATCGGATATGTGTTTTTGTATTATGCAATCTTAGCCCAGTTACTTCCTTTTCGTTACACGAGGCGTTAGTTTAATTCAAAGGCATTTTATTACACAAATACCATGAAATCAAAAGAAATGGTAACCATCAAGCGAATGCAAAGTTTGTTGTTCCAGGAGGGACGAAAACAATAAGAGATGCAGGAAGGAAACTCGGTACTACTGTCTAGATTGTGATGTTGGCCTCTGTTTCTCATGCTTTAAAATTTACCACACAAGAAAAAATTACTAATTTTTACTTATATTACACAAAAGTATTTTACTGCTTGCTGGAAAACCAACATTCAGTCAAAAGCCTGAATGCTGGCTATTCATAAAATTTTAAATTTCAATCTAATAAATATAAAAAATTAAAAATTGAATGCACATGTTGTTCGTACACTTATTTTTATATAATTTTCTTAAATAAAAAAAATAGACCCTTTTATGAGTTTTCCTGAAAATTATTCTATCATTAAGGGGTTAATATAATCTGACAATTGTATATGGTGGTACGATCAGTATTTTTGGAACCTGTTCATCTTTACAGAAATATTGTAATGTTGCATTGTGAAAATGTCTTTTTTTTTTTTTTTAAATCTTTTGTTACAAAATATTTTTTCTAAAAATTAAAAAAGTCTTTAGCATCAAATATGTAAAACTAATGCAGATAAGTAGTATGTTTAGAATGAATTTATTTATATTATAAACTGGATTATAATATAAATAAACTGAATTTATTTATATTATAATGACCTCCTATAAGAAAAATTAAGAAACTCGGGGCCAATTTAGGCAAATTGCAATTCTAATTACTTTTTTAAACCCGTTGATTTTTTAAAAATAACTATAATATTATGAGCACATTTTTCCAAAAATTGTACTTTTTTTTGGCGAAACTCAAAAATGAAATTTTAGAAAGAAGCATTTAGCAGCACAAGGAAAAAAATTACCAACTATTCCATTTCGATTTATTTTGTTTACTTCAGTGCATCTTAGCTGCGTGGACAAGAAAAATGGTACAGCTGGGGTATTTTCAGCATAACACAAATCCTTGAACAATGGATGCAATAATAACTGTTTGGCTTCTGGTCTGCAAGTAAAATAGTTTCAAATATATAAGAGTTACTTTTCAGACATTTATGAGCAAACTAGTTAGTACAAATTATCTTTATAAAAAAACAATTTTTTATTCAAACAGGCAAAGAAGTTCTTTATAACTCTTTAGACTTAACTTAAGATATACTAAACTAAAAGATTTTGGATAATTATCTTCACTTGTTAGGAAAACCTTTGTTAAATTATCATCAGGAACTTCAAAACTACAGAAATACTTTCTATTTTTCTCAAATGTTCCAAACAAAGCAAAAAAAAGGGGGGGGGGGGGAATACCAGAAGGAAAAACGTCTTAAGAAATATGATAGCAACCCAATGTTCCACAAAAAAAAAAAAAAAAAACTCAAACCATATGTGAAAAATCCCAAGATCACATATTAAAAACTATTTTTATACTTTAAAATAATGTTATTTTCTATTTAAGTTAAATAACATGCTTTTTTTTTGGTACTTTTTTGTCAAATAAACACTAATTAGCATTGTATGCCAAATCCTATCATGATATTTTTATTTAAACCACTAAATCTCTCTGGTATTGAAATTTTGTCAAATGGTTAAATCACAAAGAGGTATTATTAGCTTGATCGTTAGCCGCATGATATTGAGATTGAAGGTATAATTTGGTAAAATACCAAGTATCATTCCTTATACCCACTGAATCTAGATTTAAAAATTATCAAGAAGGAAAAATATCATTAATGACAAGAAACAAACACTATAAGAGACATCTGACAAACATAAAACTTTTACAATATGTGTGAGCCTTGATGCTTTGGGAGAAAGCCGCTTCAAGTTCTAGGCCAATCAACATAAGTTTTTCGGTGTGGATTTATATTTACACTTCATATCACTGAATGAAAACTTATTTCACTTCTATACATTGAATACAAATTTCAAATCAACTGATATGCAAATAGCAAATGAACAAGTCTGTTTCTAACTATCAGGAAATCAAACACAATGCAAGATGCTCAGAAGCTAGTGACTGTGGTTTATTGAGATGCATTGTGGTTTGGGATTTTGTACAACAATACTTTTATTGGGTATACTCTAAGACGCAACTGATGTAGCCAGCTATTTTTATCCCTGTGACTTCAGAAATAAACATTTTTTTTTCCAAACAATAAGCATTTTTACACTGTGCATTCTAAAAGTATGGGAAAAAATGTGGAATTCTATCAACAGTGACATAAGGTATGGAAGCTAAATTGGTTTACAGACAAAATGATGTTCTGTGAGAAAGCAGTTAACTGCCGCATCGATCAAAAATGAGGTACAGTACCAAGTTTTTACAGATTCAATCATTTTTCTTGCTGTCATGTTCATGGTCTTATGATTCTGGAACATAAACAGATTTGCTTTTTATAAAGCTAGATATCTGATTTACCTTCATCATCAACAACTAGTGTTTCAAGAGGGTTCCGTCGGTTTTTCTTCCCCTTAAGTGTCAATAATATGAATGACTCATGCTATTATTTCTGATCCACCATAGCTCCACTAAATTCCCCTACACTTAACCGCTATAAGTTTTCAAAAAAGGTACCCATATTATAGAAATAGGAGAGGTTCCCAATCTGCCTCTTTGGCACTGCATTGCTTACAATATCCATGGCAATACAGATTGGCAGCAAGTATATTGCATTCAAAATCAATAGAATATACTTGTGGTGCATGTGGGTTGTTACAATATTATTTTCACACCATTTTAACATGGAATTATAAACAATCCCAATTCCTCTTCCATGAGTTAGCTTTGTGTGTTGTGAATTTCAAATTTGACTGTGTAAGAAAATACAGTGAAAATCTATCTGATAATACAATAATAAATAACTAGCAAATACCACTAAAATCAACTGTGTAAGAATACAATGGCAGAAGCGGAATACTTCCTTTTTTAAAGCTTACTGAGAGTTTTAAGACTATTGATATTCCGAGTCAAGTTCGTAATTGATGACATTTTGGAATCATTTTTTAAGTTTTATTTTTATATTTTTGTAACAAGTGAGTTTTTCATTATTACAGAAGATTTCTTCCTATACTTCTAATAACTTTTTCTTCAAATTTAACATATTTAAATGAAATGTGAAATGCAATTTAGAAAATTCCAGCTGTTGATTGATGGAATTAGGTGCACTTTTTTTTTTAAAACTTGAAAAACTATATTATATTTGAAAATATCATAGAAATTTCAAATGGAATTATAAACTATTTGGCCTTTTCACTAATATAAATTTTCTGCAGAACATAGAAGTTCGAAAAATATCTGCGTAGCATATTTTAATTGAATAAAGAGATAAAGAGAAAAAAACTGATTAAAGAATGAGTTTCATGGTTTGTTCTTAATAACAACTATTTTCATTTGACTGCAAAACACATAATTAGGAAATATATGGAGACTGCTGCACTTTGAAAAAAATTAACATCAAGGTTTTTCCTCATTAAAGAAGTACTTTTTCGATCTCTCTCTCTCTCTTTTTCTTCAGATTATTCTAAAAATTCAATCAAGTAAAAAAAAATAAAGCTAAAATAATACTTTGGCTATTGTAAAACTTCCTCAATGCATAAAATGAAGTAATGAAAGCTACTTAGAGGTAGGCTATTCTGCTCACCAAGTGGCACAAAATATTCATTGGCTATGAAAGATTGATCAATAGATGCCTTGGACACACTATCTCAATATGAAAGAGGGACTTAAAATTATTATTGTTGTGTTGCAAATAACAAATAAACATTCTTTTTGGAATATCTGATTGCAATCAACAAGAAAAATGCACAACTTGATACTGTACAAATCGTGTTAATCAAAATTTACCTTCTGTGGTTTAATATTTGTGTGATGTGCAAGATGTACTTACATATGAACACCCAGGCACATACATACAACTTTCATAACAAAACTGATCCAAATGAATTTGGAGATAGTTGAAACATGTATATTTTGGCTACCTACAAGTTTACACACACTTTTAGATATCCTGAAAATAGATTTTCGGGAAATTTAAATGGAAGTTTGCTGAAATATGAGTGATAAATTTGTTGTGAAGCAAATTCATTATCCTCATTGAACATAGAAGTAAAAGGTGCACTTCTTTATGTTATCCAGACATTGAAAATTTTTATTGCTAAGAACTTTTTGAATGGTCAGAGCTTTCAGAAATCCAGGATGGCGTGAGTCCCAATTACCTCAGATTCTCGAGACTTTAGTGTATTAATATTTTTACATATAATTTTAAGTAGACTTTTTTTATTTTGTAAATAAGATGAGTTAGATAAATGCACAAGTTCAATGCTATTAATTTAGCTGAATGAGTAATTTATTGAAAAAATGTGCAATTAATATACTTTTGATACTTGAAATTATTTTATACAATACTAGTGCATGCTAAAAAATCTTTTTATGACATTTAATTTGTTCGACACTGTGCATACTGATAACCCAGCACACGGGTAAAATTTTTATGTAAACTCGGGGAAAACAAGTCTGAAATATCATGTGACTGTCCGGAACAGAGGTTACAGCAGCAAACACTAGGGGGAGTCAGGAAGATATAACTCAACTCCCTAATTTTGTACATAAATTTGACTCAATTATATTAAAAAAATCAATCAAACTTCAATAACATAACACATAACATTGTTACACCACAAGAAGTCGTCACTCAATTAAATTAAAACTCTATTGAACACGATCTCGTGCGTCTTTTACTTCTCAACAATGAGGTGTTGCCATTCAGCAGTTTGTGTAAAATGAAAATAAATATATTTAACAATTGAAATACATTACAAATATGGATGAGGTGTTGCCATGTATATTACTAGAAATGATCATATTATTGATTGCGAAGAGCACTTCACACTCTTATTGTTAGAAAAATAATTAATTTTAATTCTTGAAAACAATTTCTTAAATCCTATAATGTTTCTAAAGTAATGGAACTTACTTTTCAATTCAAACTCTGAGAGAAATTTACCCCGCTAGCTAACTGGCGCAGGAAATTCCCCTGATGTAAAAGCCTATGATTCATGTTGTTTTCTTACCGCGATGGTGTGACGCAATGGGCTGAAATTGAGTAACATTTGGCTGACACATAGCAAAGATAATTTTTGAAACATTCAGTTATCAGGTGCACAGTGTTAAGATGTCTATACTAACTTAATTTATTCAAAATTTGATATAAATACGAGCACAATTAAAAAAAACTTATCTTTTTGAGCATATGCTTTATTTTTATTAATTTTGTTATAGATGTAAAAACCACTAGAACTACAAATGAATTTCATTTAGTAAATGAAATAGTAATTTGGTATAGTAGTCATAATTTGAGCACTTAAAATTTGAAATAAATAGTATTGTCACTTATATTTAAAAACTTTAATGCCAATTCTGCAGAAACTGATTAGATTGAAGTACGATTTTATCATCGAAAGGGCTTATTAGAATACTATTGAAAACTGTACATGTAATTAAAATAAGTACAAAACTTATTTTAATTACTAAGTACAAACAGGTCTAGTACTTGCAATGAATCTTTCACTTTTGGTCAATGGTACACTTACACACACACACACACAAAAATAGATTTTTTTTTTTATAAATATGTAATTCATTTTGCATATATCTTTGATTGTCTGCATGTAAAATTTCTAGCAAAACATTTTGATTCAAAATTTTTACCCATTTTTAAGTTTTAGAATGGTTAAAATAAAAGGAATACATTCTGGTGTTTCAAAATGAACTGTATTGTATCAAAATTGAAAACGTCAAACATGAATAAATGTTCAAAATGAAATTAAAAATACCTAGATTTAGGCATAATGTTTAAGCATTCTGCAATAAACAACTGCACATCCTCTGGAGCACTCTGAAAATATATTTTCCATGAAATTGGCATACACAATGAAAAAAAATTGAATTGTGCACAAATCATTTTCAAAATATTCATATGGTTCAGCAGCGAAAAAGATGATTGCACTCTTAATATGGCACTGAAACCAACTGTAAGTATTACATTTCTTTAGGGTTAACATATATCTAATAAAAAAAATTCACTTGCATATTTTTACCTTACAGAGACAGACTTCTGTATCTAGTAAATGATAAAAAGAGCTGTCCCTCATTTGTATTTTAGAATTGGGTAATATTTTTTCACTTCTTCTTTTTATGTAAAAGGATAATAATTGGGACTTTATATCAGGTAAATCACTAGTATTTTTAATTTCTGAGATTATTTCTGAAAATATTTTTTTTAATAAAGACATCTACAAAATCATTTTGTGCCTCATATTTCATCAAATCTGTTACCAAAGAACACTAAGGGACAACCACAGCAATTACGGATGTTGGTTTCATCCACCCACAGTAATGGATGGTGTGTGGTGCCCTTACAATCCCTAACGGAACTGTTCATGACCACTTATGACTCTAGTCGCTGTGGTTTTAGATATAAGATCTGGTTTGGTGGTGCCCATTTCCTTTATAATTTACCACCCTAAAGTCACTGAACAGATACAGATCTCATCAATCATCTATATAAATTCATGAATAAAGGTTGACATGAAGTGATTATATGAAGCAAATGAAATACATTTTTAATAAAAAACACTTATACTAGTTAAATATTTACCTATAGCCATTTCCTTTTCAGTAGTATAAATTTATTTTTAAAGTTGAGTATTGAAATTGAATGTCAAGTCCATTACCTATTTTTACTTCCTTTCACAAAAAAGGAAGTATTGTATTTGCAAAGAGATTTTCAATCAAAAATGGACCTTAATTTCCATTTTGCTCACCCCCCGAATGAATGTTGAGTTTTTTTTTTTTCCGACCCGACCACACGTGGATACATGCCTAATAACATATAGACACCCAAAATATCCATTTCCACGTTTACCGAGCTAATTACGACGAGTTTTCTCACGACGTCTGTATGTATGTCCCATAACTCAAGAACGGTATGTCCTAGAAAGTTTGAAATTTAGTATGTAGACTCCTGGTGGGGTCTAGTTGTGCACCGCCCTTTTTGGTTGCATTCAAGTGTTTCTAAAGGGATCTTTTGCACCTCGTAGGGGGAAATCATTGTTAATTTCGATGCAAACTCAAGTGGTGTTATAATTTGGTGGACACTTGGCGATATATCGCCAGTCTTTTGGTCGATAAGTTTTGTTGCCAACTTGGCGACAAATTTTGGGACTGTTTTTATTTTTTTAAATCTAGTTCAATTTGGCCACTGTTGGTCATATTTAGAGAGCTAACTATTGACTCACATTAAAATTGCAATATTGGGGAAATAACATTAAATTGGTGTAAAAGGAAGTCATGTGCTGCACACATTAGCTCTTTTTTTATGTTAAAAAAATATAAATATATTGTTTTCTTTTGTTTAACGTTTGTATTTATTAACATTTTTTTTAAAAATACGTTTTTAATGATTCTTTGAAGAGATTTTGCCTAATTTCTTATTGTAATTGATTAGCATATAGGGTTTTAAAGATATTTTGCTGTTATTCTCTAAACCATTATCAGTCAAGTCAGTTACCATGTTACTGGTAACGGATTTGACGGTTCTTCCAAATAACTTATGATAAAATTGTTTTTATTAGAATTTACCAAGCATTGAAATATTTTGCTAGTAGTTAAATGGATACAAAACCTAAACATTGCAATTGAGTTTCAGATATTTTTACTTATTTGTGTACCTAAAATAAATTGAAATTTCTAGTAACAGTCGAGACAAAGTGATCCACAATTTTGAGGAAAACAGTTCACTAAACATCAAGTTCAAAAAACTTGAACAGTCGGATGCAGAAAAGTTGTGTTGCTAAGTTCTGAAATTTTAGAGCTAATAAGTTAATATTTTTTCCTCCAATGGCTAGTATATATATATATATATATATATATATATATATATATATATATACACACACACATAGCTAGATAATGTAGACGCACACGCGCACACCGTGCGCGGAAACATTTGCCGCTGTGGAGATATATTTGCTGCAAATATGTATTTCGCTCAAAACTTTTAAATTAATATCAATATTAAACAATGGTTATCTTGAAAATATGTAGATAAACTAATGAAATTATTTTCTTGCTTTCATGGATACATGATTGAAAACACAATAAGCATTGCATTACTGAAAATTTTACCTACCCACTGTATAAATTTTTAAATACTTGCAGATAGTTTTGAATTGTGTGCGCAGATACTTTATATTTTTTTTCTTACTATGTATATATATATATATACCAAGAAACATTAACATAAACTATTTTGAACCTGGACAATTCAAACAATTTAAATTAAATTAAATTGAATCAAGCTTTACTACTCAGTTCAATAGGTGCCAAAGCCAGCACTTTGATACTGGTAGATGAAAAATTTAATACAGGGTTCCCATTCTTCCAGCAGATTAAAAAATTGGGCCTTTATATGGCCTTTTTAAAGCACATTTTTTTAAACTATGTAGCGCCACTTCACGCCAATGTCACACAACAATTATTTTTGATGCCTTAAATTTGTTATATGTATTTTTTTAAAATCTATCATTCATAATTGATGAGAAATTTTGAAATGCATTAAAAAGCACTTTTTTTTTTAATTTGACAGCAATGCTCTAAAATGTTATAACGAAAGTTCTATAGAAGCTACAGAGTTGTATGATAGCTCATTTTAAAGACAATTACATGCGCATGAATTTTATATGTTTATGTAACTAGAATAATTGGTGTGATTTTTTTTTCATAAAAAGTTAAGTTCAAAATTTTTAAAGATAGTGTCTTTTAAAATTTTTGGTAAAAACACATGATTTTTATTGCACTTGAACGAATACAGAGAATTTCAGAGTGGGAAGATGAAAGGATCATCAGTTACAGCAAATGATGTAGGACACATTACTGCAATTTTCGCTAAAACTTTGTAGTAACTGCTTAACCCTTCATGCTCCCACTGAAAAATTTTGGACATTTTCATAAATATGCATTAAAAACCAAACAGAATTTTTAAAAAAATTCAAGGACACTATCACAAAAATGTTTCAATTTTTATATTTTAAAATTTTGTGGAAGATATTTTTTCTCAAAAATTATTCAAGTTACAAACTAAAGAGAAATGTAATTTACTTTAAAATGGGCAATTATAAATTTCTGTTAGCGTGATTACAGAGGCAATTATGATAAAAAAAATTGAATTCATCTGGGAGTACACTCTCAATTAGTTCACTTTTCATCTCAATGGCAGTGTAGAAATTGTCTGCCTATTTGTTGTACTGTATATTTTGATACAGTTCAATTTCACCAATATCCTCCAGCGATTGCTTAGAAAATACACGTGCGAATAAATCATTTTGTGTTTATGCTCACATGTTCATGGTCAATCACATTACCTCGACATTAGGCTATAAAAATTATTGCTTTAAACATGTGCTGATTTCATCGGAATAACTGGTAATGTCTGCCGGAAGTCAGCAAACAGTATTCAGACAATTTCGCCTAAAAGTTTATTATTGCTGTTCAAATCTTGCACAATCCTATGATGTGCTTCGAATGAATGCTTTTACTCATGAACCATAGTACACTTATCCCAAATTATAATTGCACTTTTTTACAACACTACAGCCATTCCGTTTTTTTTTCCTTAATGTTACACATTGCGTTTTATTTGTTATGAATATGTAATAGGCAACTTTAAAGCTCAATGTGCTGTTCGTCTACCATCTAAAAAAAGTAGCAGCAATGCCTGACAATGCAATTGTCACTGCAATTTTCTGTTGTGAACGTATCTTTGCAAGAATTAATGATATTAAAAATCTCTTGGGGAAAAAAAAGAAAGAAAATAAATGTTTTCCGCTTAAATTCATTAACCTTCCAGAAATAACCTCGGAATATTTTTGAAGAATTCAGTAGTCTTCTTGGTTAAAGCCAGTTATGATTCTGGCACCTTCAGAGAAGCCTA
This sequence comes from Uloborus diversus, assembly GCF_026930045.1. Taxonomy (NCBI): domain Eukaryota; kingdom Metazoa; phylum Arthropoda; class Arachnida; order Araneae; family Uloboridae; genus Uloborus; species Uloborus diversus. The sequence continues at coordinate 96,131,175 of NC_072740.1, read as the reverse complement.
ACGTAGGTTTAATATAATAGCATGGAACCTTCCTGCTTTTTCTAAAAAAGCTCTCAAAGCATTAATGCAATCATTGCCAACGCTGAGACAGACCCTCAAGCAAGTAGCTCAAATGTAACTCGTCTGCAATTCTTGCAATGCTTCGTGATCCACATTTCTTTTCGCTCTCGCTGGGAGCTGAGTCAATCTGGACGGACCGTCATCATGCTGAACCCGATACACCTATTAAATACGTTCACTTAATCTTGGTACTGATAAAGAAAAATATTTTTCACAACGGTGTGAAATCTGCAATTTGTAACAATTCAGGAAACTTTTTGACAAATATAGTTGATTTCCTCAGGAAGTGAATAATAACACGTAAAATCCTGAAACGTTATATGGAAATAATAAGCAACGTTTCCGAGCTTTTTTTATCATAGTGTTTTTAGCAGTAAGTCAAACGATGTTAGAGTTATATCGATCAATTAACTTACACCGCCATCTATTGAGAATTTTTTAAACCAAACAATTAATTCACACCATTCTTGTATAATTAATATTTAATTTGCAATAAAAAATTATAAAATCTATCCTATCTTTTAAGTTGGACAAAATGACACATAAGTATGAAATTTAATAAAAATCGGTTGGGTAGTTTCAGAGCTTACCCCGAATAAACATCGTGACATGATATATATATATATATACACACTTTACTGTAAGTAACAAATAGCATTAGCATTTCAGGTAAATGCTGTCAAAAAATAGAAAATACAACTTACTGTATACTCTTCTAGGACATTATTACTTTGTGCAATGAATTCTGCAACTTCTTTACCAGTTTCTAAAACAATAGTACAGTATCATATATTATAAAGCTCTAAACTATGAATTATACATAAAAAATACTAGTTATTAAGCAAAACAGTAGCTAAAATAAAGGTACATTGGCTCTTGATGACTTTTATACTTTCTATCCAGGTAGAAATAGAAAAATATTGTTTATGTTGACACCATGTTTGGGAGTCATGCTTTAATTTTACATTCTAAAGGAACTTTTTATGTTGTAAAGTGATTTAGAATATTTTTTAGAGGTTTATTTTACATTTTAATGTAAACTGACATTTTAATATAAACTGTTATATAATGCCTTGTTTTATTTATTTAAAGGATTATTTTAATCTTTAACAGTGCTTTTAATGGCTTAATTAATTTCGTAGATAATTTTATCGAAAAGCAAGTTTCAATCTTGTTAATTTTAGCCTTAGATATTATTTGTTAACACTAACTGAAAATAAATAAGGGGCCCATGTAGTTTATTTATTTATTTATTTTAGAAAACTTGAACCAGAAATCAAAGGCATAGTTTTAGAAAATATACGCTACAAGTGCTAATATTTTTAAATACAGAAGGGTGGCCCAAAGCGGGCAGGTCTTCGTATGCCCCCCCCCCCATGATGTGTAAGCGGCGATGTATATGTATGTCGTGTTTACATGAACACCGAGTTTTTATCAGTCCCAGTGAAGCAGTAGTGAAGCAGCATGGCGCAACCAGGCTTAAAATTAAAAAAATATACATTTATTTTAAAAAAATGATGTTTTGTAAGTTGTGATTAGTTGAAGATCAGCTTTTTTTTTTTGTCAATAATATTACATTATTCTGACACTATCTACCTACAAACTACGATAGTCATATCGTTTGTTTCTTTTTTAAATTTAAGGTTATAATTTAAGTATAACTTTAAAACATTATTTTATAGGATGGCAATTAATTAGTCTATTGATTTAGTTAGTTATTTCTTTATGTTTTTATAAACAAATGTGCTGACTTTAAATTAGATAAGTACAACTGTTTTACATTTTTTTATATGATGGCAGGTAGCTAGTGAACTATTTTAATCATTTATAATTTTATATTTGATTTGCAAATGTACCAAACCAAAATTAGCTAAGCTTTCCCGCTTTGGGCTACCTGGTAGGGCAAAGCAGGTTTTTCAAATGTTTGTAAAAATTCATAATTAATAAATATTAGGCTTGAAATAAAACAAAAATCACTTTTTATTTTGAAGTTCAAGAGCCCTGCTAGGAAATAAAACCAAAATTGTTGAGATAAAAATAAAACTACAATTTTCGAAAACCTACCCGCTTTGGGCCACCCTCCCCTATGCAGCATAAATTTAAGTTTAACAAACACTTAATATCAATACATAAGACATTAGTTCCTAATTTGATTTTTTTTTCTTTTTCTTACAGAATTTCTTACAATAATTTAGAAAACTGAGGGTACCATTTTTTCTATTTTTTTCGAGAAATTTCTGAGATTTTCCCATTTGCCAATACTTTTGTCAAATCACACTTTCTTTCACCAAATATACAATTTTATTGCATCGGACGCTTTGGCAAATGCTTGGTGCAAGCCCTGAAAACTACTAAAAGCTGAAGATTAATTTTACTTTTAAGTAGTTAACTAAAAGTTAGAGCAAAAGACAACATAGAAAAAAGATTTCAATATACAACCTGATAGATTTTTTTAAAAAACAGTTATTACAAAGACACAAAATAACATACTTAATTTTAAAACTGAGAGTATTTTCCTAAATGTATCTTGAAGTGACAATTTCTTAAAAAATTCAGCTCCCTAAAAATGAATAAGTCAAAAATATCATACACAAAATTCTTTTATTTCTCACTAAAGGACTATTGTAAAAGAATATTTGAATAAAAGTATACACATCAGCAAACAGAAAGTAAAGTTTATGAGAAAACATATTGAAAACATTTGAAAATTTATTTGCAATATAGTAAAGTATGTGATAAAAATATTGAAAAATAATTGTTAAAACAATAGGATTTTTATTGTTCTTTAAATCTTCGTAGCTTTAACAACAAGCCAAAAGTATGTTGGGTTTTATCAATCCGTATAGTTTACTATATTTTGAGGAGGTAGTTCTACTCTTATATAGAAGTTTAGTAAGACCTTATTAGGAATATGCTGTTTAGATTTGGTCCCCTTATCTCAAGGAAGATATTAGTTCATTGGAAAATGTTGAAAGGAAAGACACAAGGTTAGTAAATGGGCTTTCTAATTTAGATTATGAATCCAGGCTTAGAACACATTATATGCATAGTTTTGAGCAAAGGAAAGTAAGAGGGGACATGATCCAGTTATTTCAATTCATTAAAATGGAAGATGTAGGTTCCCACAGATATTTCACAATTAATTTCCCCGATATAACTGAGTAGGTTTAGTTTTAAAGACTTCCACATTTTGTTAAATTAGTGTTTAACTCAGGATTTGGTGGGTTGTAAGTTAGGTAGCAGTTTATAAGAGGCCCCTACTTTAAATGGTTATTAACTATTAAGAGATTGTATATAATTTGTTAGCTATTAAGATAATTCATAGTAAAGAAATTAAAATCATTGTTTATTTTATAATTGGGTGTTTAGTTTAGCTGATTTTTGTACTGGAATTGAAAAAAAAAATTTGATTAATAAGTTTGGGTAGGAAATCATATGCAAGTATGACCAATTATTTTTTACTTTTCAGTTCCTCTTTGTTTTCTGAAGTTGTTTCTTTTTTTATTTGAAAATAATTTATTTTTTGCTTTTTAGTGGTGTAAATATAAAAAAAGTACATAAGGTAAAGTATGTGGTACACTATTTATGTACATCTCAAATGAGAAAGCGTTGAGCACAGGAGTCTGAAAACAGCTAAGATGAGCAAAATAGAGAAAGATATAGAGCACAGCATCTTGGAGATTTCCGAAGACAGTGAAGAAAGGCTTTCTCAAATGCGCAATTATTTGCAAAGAAAATTGTCTTTATCATCAGTTTGACTTTATCAAAGTACGCTTTCCGAAAAAAATTCACAGCTCACTAAAAAACAAAAAAATCGCTTTCACTTTGGCCACAGAATTTGAACAGTTTGAAGGATTGATTTTTCAGGGATCCCATCTTCAGATACTTACCTGATGACCATGGGATCACCTGGGAAGTATATACCTTTTCAAACGAGAAAAAAAAAGAATTTTCCAAATTGGTCCATGCGCGTTTGAGTTTATACGGCATGTACATAAAAAGATTCCGACGAATTGAGAAAGTCTTTTTTGAAGTCGGTTAAAAAAAGAAAAAATTTTAATGTGCATAATATTTTAAACGATTGGCACTAAAAACTGATCTTTGTTCCTCTCCAGGATTTATTTGTGCTCTAATTTAATAGGAACCAAATGTCAATGGTTTTAATAACTATTTTATATTTCACAATAATGCGTGTCACGTAACTCGTGAAAAAAGTCACATTTATTTTTACTTAGCCCCGTTACAGATCAACACCACACTAGAAACAGAGTATCCACTGTGATGTTGTATATATGAAGATCAAAATACTACTAGAGCAATGATGCTAAATGAATTTCCTGTTTGCTTCAGAGAAGTCTCTATTCAAAACTTGCAATATGACTACTAATGATTAATGCAAGGGAAATATGATTAATATGGGGGGGGGGGGGGTTCCCCCCAAAACGAGAACCCCCTAAAAAGGAAAAAATATTCCTCAAAATACCTCCTCCCGCCCTTAAGGGGGCACCCCTGATTAATGATATGATATGTGCTCCGTGCTCACATGTGCCCCCTTTTCCCATATGTGTTGTATTTTGGAAAAACATGGTAATATAAGAAATATTTTAAAAGTACATGTTAAAAAAAATTTCTAAAAACTTATTGATTAAACTTACAGTGATGACTTCTAATAAAATAATTCCCATAGACCAAATATCACTTTTGGGAGAAGATTTACTATCAAATGGACCAGATGAAATGACCTCAGGAGCTAAATATTTCGGAGTTCTGAGAAGATAGAAAAAAATGAGGGATTATTTTTTTAAAATAATAATCTATAATGAAAACAAAATGTTTTTAAAACCTAAAGCTAAAGTAAACCATATATTTAACAATTTCAAAGTAATAAAAAAAGTGTTTTAAAAGTATTGGTTTAGCAGTTATAGTTATTAACACACAAAAGGAACACAAAAATTATAATACGTATATATTCAATAAAGTGAATGAGAATTTTGAGCTTTTTTCAATGAAAGATTGAAGAAATTGTGATGATTATAATGCTATTGAATCTTTAGTTTGCAAATGTGTCAAGCATTTAAATAAAATAACTTTAAAAATTCAGCATTTAAATGTTAATCAACACATCTAGAATAGATCCAGTTTTTAATACCATTATAATTTAAGCAATGCATACATCTAACTGCAATGATTTAATTCACACTTATTTAAAAAAGGATATGTACCCAATGGGAAATGATACAGTGGAACCTCCTTCGGTCATGTAATACAACCCATAACTTGAGAGTTTTACATGGCCCTAAAAGAAAAAGTATCATTCTTAAAATGGAAACATTTTATGTTTACTTGCCATTGAAAGCAATATAAAAAGTAGTATGAGCAAAGCAGACTATGAAAAGAAAGTTAAGAAATTAATACATTTTTTTTTCTTTTTAGATGTATAATTTTTAGAGCATATGAGTCTTTTCACAGCTACTGGTAATTGATGAATTGTTAAAATATCAACTTTGGCTAAAAATATAATCACTTCAACACTTCTTTTTTTATAAGCATACTAGCAGTACCACACAGCGATGCCTGTGCTAAAAATTTAAAGGAAGTCTCCTGAATAAATAAAGATCCAACATGCAAAAGAGTTTTGCAATGTTTTTCTCAAATTAAATGTTTGTTTGAGCTATGAGTTGTGAGTTATTCCAGCCTCAGAGAGTTGTTGTGATGCATGGGGTAGATGTTAGTTTATGGTTCAGATATTATTTGTGTCCCAAATTTTTTAAAATGCAACACTCTACCTAGAAAAATCAGAGCGAATACTTAAAATATTTTACAATAAAAAACAAAGAAATTCTTCCTAGTCGTACCCGCTATAACATGAAGAAGTGCTATTCAATAAAGTTTCATCTTGACTTTTCTTTTTATGCAGCCCATTGGAATCCCAAATGCTACACACTGTCAACTACCTACTAACTGAACTGCAACTATCACTCTTTGAAACAGGAAACATTATAAAAAATAACATCACTGTGCAGTATTATATACTCTGTTTTTATTTAGTTTTAAGAGAAGACTCCGCAGGTATGTGGAATCACTTGAGGAGAAATATTTTTAAAGTGTCTCAAACTAAAGTGTTTCTTTCTAGTGTTAAACAAAACAGCCTACTGCTGAAAAATTAATGGTTTAGTAATATATTAATCAAGCTTAACATACATTTACTTTTCGATTCTTTTCCACTCTGAAAATTTTTACTTGGGATAGAATTTGTGTGTTTTTAGTGAGTAATCAAAACAAACTTGTTGATAAAAGGATTCCCTAATGCAGAAAGTCATTTAACTTTATGCCATACAAAATGAAAATTAATTTTTTTTTTGAAAAAAGTAACAATGATCATATGGCTTTAAAGGTGCTTATAATAATATTTATTAGTTTTTGAAGAACACTATCAGTGGATTCTCAAAATAGCATCTTTCAAGAACACTTTCACTACATTTTTACTATTAAAAAAATTTATTTATGATCAAAAAAAATTTTCAAAAGAAAAAAGATGCAATTTTCTTTGTGCTTTTGAAGGTTTTTTTTTCTGAAGGGCAAGACACTGCTGTTTATCAGACTCGTTTTTTTTTTCAGGGGGGGGGGGGACATTCTCATTCCTTAGCTTCTTTTTTCCTATCATATGGTTATATTTTTGCCATTAATTACGATACGATCCTTTTAAACAGATGTATGCATAAATAGTCAGACGAAATTAAGTTTTTCAGTTACAGCACACATGACTATAATAGAACTTTTTGCCATTCTTACATAAAATTATCATTTAAAACTGATGATAAAATGTAAGCAAAATTTGACAGACTAAAAATAAAAAATACAGCAGTGGAATAATTTTATTAATTTATTTATATCTGTTGTTGTTCAGACGAACCTTTCAGAAGTGATTTGTCAGCTATTCATTTTTTAATTTAAATGTTGCTTGAATCGGTAAGTTGAAATTTGATTATATTGTAACAAAGTGTTTCAATATGGTTGCATATTTTATTTTTGGGTATTTACTGAAAATAATTGAATACAGCTAGCATGACTATTAATAGTTTTTAGTTTGCCTATAACTAAGCGAGTAAGATCATAACTAGTCAAACCAGCAGATTCCAATTTATGTTAAAAAATATATCCACAAACCATAGTTGAAAATGAATAAAAATCTCAGCTATAAAAGTGCTATTTCTAAGCACTAACACTAAAAAATAGTTTTTCCCATGAACTAAACTAAGAGTACTGTTCAAAAACAATTAAAAATTTAAAAAACCCTTAACCATACCCATTACCAGTCATTTACCCTAGTTATTTCCTTCCAGCTGCATTATATTTAAGGGGAGAGGGATTTGTAGATTCACCATGCTATGGGGAAAAGGATATTCCTAATTACAACCTTGTGCAAATTAATTGGAACAAAGTATTTTTTTTAATCAATTTTAAAATCACCAATCATACTTAAATTCGAAAAAATACGGATAGGATGAAGAAACCCTTTACCTATTATCAATTTCCACCATCAGAGGGGTTCTGAAACAGGGTTCATACTCTGTTCAGATAAAAAAATTTCATGACTTTTCAAAGACTTTTTCATGACTTCATACACATTTTTATGGCCTTGTTACACGAGTAGAATAGCTCTAATAGTACTATTTAATTTCTTACTTGCAAATTTTCGGAAATGAGCATTACTTCTACGTGAATACCACTAACTAATCAAAGCACTTACTTGTAATTGAAAAAATATCACTGTACACCTAAAAAAACTAACCTAATCTTATTTGTCTTCATCATATAAATTTAAGTAAAGTAAAAATACAAAGAATGAAATATAATGATGCTTAAATGTCCAATAATTGTTTTATAAACAGGCCAAATGATAATGAATGGGAGAAAGGTTGAATGAGTCATTACTAAGTTTTAATAAATTTGTTTCAAAAGTTGTCTTTTACTGTCAACAGTCTCTAATCATCCACATAACTTGACAATATTTTGGTTCTTTATAGTAAAGCCATTCTTTAGTAAATTCATGTTTCTAAACATTCAGTAGTGAATAAAACTTCTGATTTCAAATGCATATAAATAGATAGGTTCAGAATTCCTGAACATAGTGTTTGATTCCTGACATTGACATAGCAGTGGGTTGCATGGATTGGTTTTGATTATTAGAATTCCCCTATTTCTATATTCTATCACCTGACAAAAGATATTTATTTTCTAAAACTTTCAACAAATTTACATATACTCTGATAAATTTAATGATAAAGTTTTTACGAGTGTTGGAAATGAACTCGGATGCAATTGAGTTGCATTTTTTGAGTGGACAAGGCAAAATCAAGAACGAGGCACAAAGAAAACTGCCATGAAATCCGGAGTCACTTAACATTAAAATTATATGGTATAAGTTCGGAACTTTGAAAAAGTGATGTGAAATCTGGGTGTGGCGATAACGAGGTTTGACTGTATATCTTAAAACACTTAAAGAAGTTGAAACAAAAATTAATTTCTGCCAGCGATTCCATACTTAACTTTCTGACATTCAACACTCTTAAAGAGCATGAATTTCATTAAAAAATTTTCAATTTAATGATTTTAATAAACTTACAAATGAGCTTAATTTATATGCCTCTTAACAAGGCAAGCATCAAAAATGCAAAAAAGCTTGTACCCATGGCAGCTGCAAAGAGATAGCGATTTTCAAAGTGAACACCTTAAAAGAGTAATGAATGACACATAAAAGAATTTAATAAAGTAAATTATTTTAGAATTGCATTTTACAATTCTACAATAACCGCATTACAAATAACAATTGACGTAATTTAAGCAAAAATCAAATTAAACCTGGGATTTAGATTTTAACTTTTTAACTCATAAAAGACACAGAATTTGGCTTGAAAATTTTACCTTAGTGATTTTTATAGGAATAAAAAGAAATTTTATTTATGTGCCCTCCAAATAAGCATCAGGAATCAGAAAAATTCGATTCTCATATCGGATGCAAATAGATTGTTTTAATCAAAATGAAAGCATCAAAAGTCTAAAAACAGCAAATAAAAGAATTTATTAAAGCAAAAAAACTTTAGAATAGTACTTTAACAAGTGTACAAGATGTTATATTATTAATAATTATCGACATAATCGTCAGAAATTTGGAAAAAAAAATTCGGATGTGGGGATGAAAATAGTCTGATGAAAAAAATCGGATTTCCAGTAATTACAGACGAAAAAAAATCGGAATTGCGGTAAAATTCAGTAGGACGGTACTTGTATCGGATTGGCGATAGAAAAAATCTTTAAAGTCATGTAGAATTTAAAAAAATAAGGAATTTGTAAGGAGATAATAGCAAAATTCAAGAGTTTTAAGGGCCCTTATTTTCTTTTCTTAAAAAGCAGGAGTTTGTAAGGAGCATACGAACCCTGTTAAATCACTCAAGATTCCTAATGCTCTTTTAGCTACTGTTACTTTCTCTTTGCCCAGGACATTTTTCCATGACTTTAAATAAATTTCCATGACTTAGAATGAAAATTAAAGTTTTCCATGACTTTTTCAGGTCTGCTTATGATCATGTCAGTTGAGATTTCACAGTCATCAGCAAATGAATATAACATTGCGAAAGCGTACAAAAATTGTTAATCTTTCTGCACAAACACCAAAGAATTATAGAGATTTTGAAGATAGTTGGTGTTAGTATTGCAACTGTGAGCAGCTGCATTATAAAACAAAATAGAGAAACATGATCCATATCTCCAAAACAGAGAGGGAAATGTGTCTGAAAATTAAAAACACCAAGAGATGACTCTTTTCCACTTTTGCAGGGTAAAAAAAAAAAAACCGCTGAATGACTAGTGCAGTATTTAATAAAGATTTCAAAGAGCATGGAATAAATATTAGCTCACCTACTGCTCAGAGGCGCTTTATATCAGCCGGTCAACTAGCCCATCAGCCTACAAAGAGACAGCTTCTGACCCAACAAAGAAAGAAAACAAGTTTTTTGTGGAAGATAAAATGTATGAATTGGACTGTTGAAAACTGTAGGAAAGATCTATGTAGCAATGAAAGTCATTTCATTGTCCAAGGCCAACGAACTCAACACATACGAAGATCTCCAGGAAAAATGATTTGGGATTGCCCCATGAACCAATTTGTAAAACACCTTCAAAAGAAGTTGTTTTTGGAATGTTTTGTCTACCATGGGGTTAGTTCTTTGCAGCCTGTTGAGGGTATGATGTATTCTGAGCAATACATTACTATTCTGGAAAGGTGTTACCTGAATTGAAAAAATGATACCCAGATGGAACTGGGATTTTTCAGCAGGATTTAGCCTCTTTCCCTACGTCCAAAATGGTTAAGAAATTCACATATCAGAACAAAGTTGAGACATTGGAATGGCCTGGGAACTCTCCTAATATCAACCCATTTGAGAATCTTGGGCTATAAGCAAAAATCCTCTATTACATAAAGACTTCAACTATGGAGAAGCTAATCAATGTGCTAATTCATGTCTGGTAAAGTGCACAAATATTATGGCTGATTATAAAAAACTTGTGGATTCCATGCCAAATTGTGTCCATAGGTTAATAAAGAAATGTGGAGATCATATTATTTACTAAAAACTTTTGATTTATATAACTTTAAATAGCATATCATTTCTTCTTAATTTTCTCAATTTTTCGAGTTTGTTTTAATTAATTTGCACGCGGATGTAAGTGGTCATTATGTACAACTTGCTCAAGGTAGAATTTATGAGACGATTCAGAATACAGTTTTACATAGAAATAGAAAAATTGAATTAAAATAATTTTATCTGAGTACTCATTACTAAAACAAGTCACTTGAAATGAATAATTTTTGCTTTTACTATTATTCACATGTCTAGCTTTTTGGTATCTTGCTATTTAAGGAACTAGCTATAAATAATGTCACTTTTTTTCATCATATTTCATCCCCCTCCCCCCTTGTCACAGTTCCGCTTTTTAACATAAGTATATTGTTATAAAAAATGCATGATGTCTCACTTCTTGCTACCCCATCCCTCCTCTTTGGCACAAACTCACAATTTCAGAAACCCCCTCTCCCCCTCAAAGGGCGACATCATTTGCGGATGACCTTTAAAGTGCAGCAGGCAAAATTTTAAACAAGTTTCAGGGCAGCACACTAAATAGTTCTATCATCTAACAACAGAAAAAAGAGAATATATAAAGCATTACTGCCTGATTTCATCATTTAACATCCCAGCTATTGCCATTTGTAAATAACCCAGAAAAAGTTGTGGTTAGTCAAATTTAGATCAATTAAGTCTTATTTTTGAAAGTAGCATTAGTAGAGTAAGAATGTGAACTTTGAGTCATCTGATTTCAAACCCCCTTTCCCCCTTAAGGGTAGATTCAAAAGCAAATACCCACTTTGTGAACCCCTTCACAAAATTCTATACTGTAAAAGTGGCCACTTTACAAAATTTCATCTTAAAACTATACCTTTTACAAAACTTCATTTGTTGTTTTTTTCCATACTTTTAAGCCTAATCAGTTCATCTTTAAAGCAAAACAAGAGTAAAAAAAACCTAAAGATAAAAAATATTTGTAATTCTTTGAGTGCTATAAAAATTTTACCTGCGAGAATTATCTGTGTAAATTTTTTGATGCCTAAACCTTACGATTTAAACTATGGTACATAGACAATATCATAGAATTAGTTTAAATTATATTTTCCATAAAACAAAGAAAACATATTTTTTTAAATGAAAAGCAGTTTTGAGTACTGAACTTAAAATAAGCACAGAACAAAATACTTTAAAGCCGATGTGTCACAGTTTGAGCATGGTCTTTTATTCGTCTGCTACAGATCAAATGTCAGTCTGTTACGCATGCAAATTGCTTTTCCATCATATTTGCTATATTTACATTATATATGCTAAACAAATTTTGTGAGAGAATTACTTCTAAACCCCTTTTACATTAAATATATTACTTTCATAAAGAATTATCAGCTATTTTGTACATAATAGGCATAACTATGAACGTCAAACAATTATAACGTCAAAACAACATTAATTCGACAGTTTGTTATTTTACCTTTGTTGTTATTTTACCTTTTGTTGGTTATAATTAATGACATTTAATATTTTGAAGAAACTAACACCTTTACTTTTATTCAGCTATCATATGCAATGCTTAACCATAATGTGAATGAATAATTAAAGCTTTCTGAAAGCAGCAAGGCCATTTTCCCCTTTTATGATTGTTAGTATATTACAATGGAATTACACTTTAATTACATTTTCTTTAGCATTTAGTATGTCTACTGAAAAGTAAATGTTTTTATTTCTAATTAAATTTAATTTTTAGCATACCTCTGGATTCAAACGAATATTTTGAGGAGATAAACAACGATGAATGATGCCCTTTAAATGAAGGTAAGATAAGGCATTTGTGATTTCAAAGGCAAGTTTTCTAAAGTTGTCACCACTGAAATGAAAACAATCAGTTTTACAGTATAATTGCACAATATTACACTTAAAAATATCATGATTTCAAAGCAAGAAGTAGTAATTGTGTCATCATTTCTAGTTACTATAAAAGTAATAGAAACAGAAGTACAGTAAGTTCATAAGATCGTTGTGCACTTTTTGCCGGTCACAGGACAGCAACAAAACAAGATAAAAATGTGGAATCTTCACCAAGAGCTCAGAAAAACTTTCCAAGTTTCATACACATTCAGAACAGTTCAATGCGGCCACTAGTTGTTTCCCTACACATATCTAAACAATATTCAAGTTGTTCACAGACACAGTTAAGGATGTCTTGTGTAACAGAACAAATAACGACTATGATTCTCTGTTTTGAATGATTAATGTCATCAATAGGATCACTGTGTACATGTTGCTTCACATTACTCCACAAGTAAAAATCAAAAGGCATCAGATCCGAAAATTGTGATGGTCATGGCTTAACTGAACTCTTGCCTATCCACCGCTGGGGGAATGTTGTATTTAGAGGCTTACAATGTTACTGTAATCTGCAATTTGTGCTTTTTGACACTATTATTTCTTATTTTATTTTTCGGCACAAAAATATTTATTTGTTTATTTATTTTTGGAGTATTTGCCTAGTGATCCACTTCATAACACAGTACTGTTCTGGTACTCTGAACTTGAGACATCATTTATTTTATGCATGGCATTAATTTTGCATTTGAGAAATTAAGTAGTCTAATGTATTCCTTTTTGTTACTTTGTCTACTTGTTATTTAAATACTGTAAAAGTACTTATTTTTAAGAGGTTTCAATTTTTACAAGTTCGTCAAAATGGCGAATGATTGGCTATTTTGACGAATGGTTTTAGCAACTAATAAGAAAATTTTACTTGTCTGATCAGAGCTACATTTAATACAGTGAAACCTGTGTAAGTTGACCACTTGCGGTGCAGTACTTTGGTGGTCAACTTATAAAGGGTGGTTATGATTTTTTTTTTTTTGTCATTTCCTTGCACCATGGACCATGTATTCATTTCTGGAATCATTGACACTTACTCTTTCTGTTTAAGTCACTTTTATTGTTTAACATTACTTTGAAACAATAATTTAAAAAGTTATTCAAATATTTTTGCTTTTTTTCCTCGTTTTTTACTAAATTAGACATTGTAGTTTTAGAAATTTTGGTATGTGTCAGCTAATTTTCGCCAACTTTCTTCCTTTTCATATAATTTTAATATTTCATACTTTTTATCAATCTCAAGTTCAACTAACTTTCTTTTTGAAACCATTTTATGTAAAACTTTTACACAAAGAGCAATAAGCTGGACTCTCCTAGTTCATAAAGGCAGTTGAAAATGAAAATATTCTATCTCTTAATCCCTTGCACCAGAAATAAGTAACTTTTCTCTTTAGCACAATTCCAGTGTTGCCTCAAAATATTGCTACTAACTGGAAGAAAAGACTTTGTACTTTTTCTACTGACACCAGTTTTTTATTTTCGTTGAACAGAGTACAAAAAGCAATCTCAAATGGAACAACAAAAGAAAAACAAGTTCGGAGAATTAGGAGCAGCATAAGCTTTATGCTGTTGTTTTATTTAGTTGGTAAAATGCTGGTCTAAAGCATCAAAATTATTCTTGGAAAGCTATAAAAAATAATAATAATAAAAGAAAATAATTTGCTTGATTAAGTTAAAAAAAAAAAAAAAACCTAATGATCAACTTACAAAGGGTTTTTTACAATACTCAGAACCAAATTTGGTGTAACTATCAATATTATCTATCTCTTTCTGTATCCATCCATGTATATCTATCTCTATTTAATTTAACCTTCAATCCTATTCCCTAACAAAAACAAATTCATGTTTTTTTTTTTTTTAGCGCATTTATTTATTTAAATAAAATAGCACAAAAAATGCTGGCTCTGTTCCCTGTAGTATGTAAGAAGACAGTGTTTACAAAAGAAAAAAAAAATCAGTTTTTATTGAAAGTAATTTTTTTAGGACAAAAATGATCCCGCCCTGACGAGGTCCGATTAACCAGAATCGAATGAACAGCGAAACGTTTTGGGGGGTCAAATGAAATCCTAAATGCAAGAAAAAAAAGGTGAAGCTATCATTGGAAAGGAAGGGGGAAAAAAAAACTACTTCAGTTAAATCATGTAAGTCACGCCTGTCCCAAATTCAATTTTCAATCAAATAAAAGGATTGAACAAAGGCTTCTCGCTCAAAATTTAAACTCTAACTTTCTACGAAAAGTGTTTCAAGATAAAAAATATAAATAACACACTGAAGAACAATGATGCTTGCTTAACGAACAAAATTACAGCTAGTATTCTCACTTTAATCATGAACAGATCTTTTTTTATCATTAGGCAAATGAATAATATGACCATATAAATCAAATAAAAAAACTCAATTTTCTCCATATTTTAACTCATTCAGATTACTTATGACTTTTTAAACTTCTATCTTGTTCCATCTCACTGTTTCAACATTTTTCAAACAGACAGATTTTTTCCAAACACTTTCACCTACCACTCTGAGTATGTACACAACTTGATTCTCTGTAACTACATACAGTAGTGTTCATAAGTTTCTGGCGAGTACTTATACATTGCCAATTTTGGTAATTACTTTTATATCTTCCGGAGCCTACAGTTAATACTCATACATAATTTTGGCACTATGACAAGGAATTAATTTTAAAGGAAAAAAAATTTTCTAAATGTTTTTAAATGTGCATGTTTATTTTTATAACAAATATGTGTTCAAAAATATTGGACTACACTGATGGATCATGAAATAAAAAGGTTGTATTAAATTTTAAGTGCACTATAATATTGTAATGTCAGTATATTTGGTAGACATACCTTTAGCAACAATAACAGCAACACAGCAATGAGGCATAGACTCAATAAGTGGTTTAATATCGTAAAAAGTAAATTTGTCCTTATGCAATTTTTGAAAAAAATCAGTGGAATTTGTGTACTTATGTAGCAGCTCAAGTTTATCAAGTTCATTCTAAAGGTCAAACTCACCACCTGTTGTATTTTTTTTTTTTTTTACTAATCAAAGGTTTTTTTCACAGTAACTCTAACAAAGAGTCCTACAGCATGCAGACACCTTTGAAACTATCACACGACTGACATCAGCAAGATCTTTTTCCAGTAATTCTTGGGCGATATCATTAGAATTTGATGTAGGTCAGCAGCTGACTTCCTTTTTATTGATCGTCTACTTGTAAGGTGGTCTTCCACTTCAAAACATGTCATAAACTCAAAAACCAACTCAATATTTTTTTTATTATTATCATTTACTGTGAATTTTTCCATTGGTAGAAGTTTTCCTATCTCACAAGAGGATTTCCCTTCCTTGAATAAACTACAGTAGAACCTCCATTAAGGGACACCTCTATTTAAGGGACATTTTTTCTGGTCCCAGTCCCTTTGAATAGGGATTTTCATGTATTTACCTCAAATTAAGGGACACTGTTTAAGGGACAGTCACAAAAAAAAAAAAAAAAAGCAAGAAATAATGCATAGGATACATTAGACATAAGAAATAGTGAATTTACTGGAATTCAAGTTTCACTTTTCCTCTAAAAATTAATTGAGGTAAGTTTGACATAAACATATACGAGACAAGTGATGTATTGTAAAAAAAAAAAAAACTTGCTGAAATTAATATGCATCATTTGCCCTCTCAACAATTTATTCAAGTAGGTTCCGGGCCGACGAAGAATGCACAGCAATTAATTAGCTTTGTATATAAAACTTAAAAAATTTGGACATTAAATTGTAATTCACATAGTATTACACTGTAAATTACGTAACATAAAGCAAGTACATGTAATAAATTACTTCAAAATTATTTCTGTATGCTACAAAACTTTGCCATTACAAAATTTTTGATTAAATTTTAATTAATAAAATAATATAAACTTAGACATTTGAATAATTATGAATTTTATTTAACATAATGACGCATTTTCAGTATTTAATCTTAAGTGATAAAATGTAATGCTAATTGCGATATTACACTACTTAGTACACAGCATGCATCCATTCATCCACCTCCACATAAGGGACACCTCTATTTAAGGGACAAAATGTCTGGTCCCCTTAGTGTCCCTTATTGAGAGGTTCTACTGTAATAATTTTTCACAGAAAACACTTTTTTAATTGATTTTCATTTTTGACCGACAAGTTTTTTTTTCTTCACAAAACATTAAAATGGCCTTTCCATAAATCAGCAGGCATAAAAAAAACATTACTTAACTTACAGGATGGAAAGTTTTGAGCATATCAAATTGAATGTCTCCCTGTGCAGCTCATTGTAGGACCACAGCGTCAACTCTAAATTTTTATATTCCTTCTCTCTCAGCCAATTACAAATTTCATTTCTGCTTAATTTTATCTTAAAAATAACAAATTTTATATCTGGCCAAAAATTTATGAATGTCACTATATGTTATTATAAAGTTAAAATAACAAAATGTAATAAAAATAAAAATAAACTGAACAACATTAAAAAAAACTGCAAATGACTGCAAATGTGAAGTTGTTGGCAATCTTGCTAATGCATAAAGCTGGTATGTGCAATTACACAGTTGCCAGCATTGAAAAGTGAAAATTAGGGAGACTTATGCATAAAATTAGGGACTCTCAACACAAATAAATTTAACAACAAAAGCTTGAGTGTAAAAAAGGTTTTTGAAATATTAGTAGGGATTTTTTTAAATCATGTCTGAATAGGTGCCTAAATTTGTTGGTATCAAATCTGGCATTACCCAAAATTCAAACTGAGATCATTTATCTTACTTTTTTTAATTAAAAAAAAATAAAGTGAAATCCCATTACAATAAATACCGATATAACAAAATATTTGTTACAACGAACAAAATGTTTGGTCCCATCTTAAAAATCATTAAGTTAATGTATAAAAAACTTGTTTTAGCGAAACGAATTTCCTCAATAATTCGTTACAACGAAATGTTTTCTCAAATCTCAACAGAGAAGTTCAAGCTGGAAATCTGCTTATGCTGAAAGGTAAGGAAGCTGATGTGTGAGAACATAAGCCAGTGTCTAGCTATGCATAGTCTATTTCTACACACTAATAGTGAGGCACTGTGCAAATTCCCAAGTGGGTCAGCAAGATGTCAACTTTTCTTGTGGTCAGTATAAGTTGTGTTCATACATTAGAATCTTGTATAATGTCTTCTAGGACCAAATATCTTGTTAAAAAAGAAAATTACACTTTTTGTGTAGATGACCAATAGACCAGCATTCAATATTTTTCTCTTTGTTTTTACAGAATTAATAAAGAATTTAATTATACTTTAGATCGATAGTAATGGTAAATGTTGCAGGTTTAATTATATTAGAGTAGATTTGCAAAATTAACTCTTATAAAAAAGATACAGAAAGTTTTAAACGATTCCATTACAACAAATAATCTGTTACAACATTTTTTTTTTTTTAGATCCCTTGGAGTTCTTTGGAACAGGATTTTACTGTACAACTTTTAGATTTGAAAAAACATGTTTTAAAGAGGCATGAGTTTCTTTTCGCTTATTAGTGATGATAAAATACTAGAAGCAGGTAAAAATTTAGGAAAGCCGGGGGATAATTGGATATGTTTTACCGCATTTTTTGGGAAATAAAGTATTTTAAAGAAGGAAAACAAAATAAACATGTTTTAAAAATGATTGGACATATACAATTTTTACACAAGTGAATGAAAACATTTAGTTTTTGTGATCACGATTCTTTTATTGAAGACATTTTTTTTGAAGATCCTAATCATTGAAAAATCCTTTTTTTTTCTGAAGAATTTCAGTGTTTTGATGAAAATTAGAGGATATTTATTTCATAAGGGAGTTTGGGATCAAATTCAGGAGTTTCCCAAACAAATTGGAAGAGTTAGTAGCTGTGCAATTATTGAAGAAACGTTTCAATAAAACTAAAACATGAACAAAGACTAGTAGTTTTCCTAAGCAATTAAAAATATATGATCAGTTTTATAAAGAAAATGGGAACAGGGAAAGCTTTTTAAAAGTACTTAATAAATTTTAATTATGAAACAAAAAACCAATTCAAAACACTGACAAAAATGGGTAGTTTTCCTTAGTAATTCATTAAAATTTCAAATATCAGTAAAAGAAATAAACAATGAAATTAAACACAGAAAGAGATCATTGGGAAAAGAGGAAAAATAACACTTATTCACTGTTTAATGATTTACTTTAAAAAAAATAAAAACTAAAGCACCTTGTCAAAATAATTCAGAATTTGTGCTCATAATCAAGCCTTTTAAAGGGTATTTTGTAACAGCTCACTAAAATAAAGCACTTTCAAGGATCTGTGGGAACCCTTGATAACCTAACTAGCTAAAAAAAAAAATCCTTTTAAAAAAAGCAGACATAAAACTGCTGTACAATTGGGGGAAAAAATCTTACATTTAATATGCTGTAGTATTATTCTTGAATTTAAAACTGAAACTTAAGACTTACTTCCTGGCACGTGACCTATTTTCGTTTTCATGTAATCCATTTAAAAAATATTCACTCACAATCATTACTCGTTCTAAAAAGATAAAATTCAAAAAATATTATTTTGATCCCCAGTTAGAGAAAAATTGAAAAATTAGTAACAATTCTTGAGAGCATACCATGTTTTCCACGTTTTGCATCTAAATAAGCACATATTCCACAATGTGATAAGGTTTTCAATTTTTGAAACTGTCCTAGAATTCTAATTGAGTTTGGCGTAAGGGGCAAACCATTTAATCCACAAACATCAATTGCATGGGCAGAGGCAAAGAATGTCCATGCTCCTAAAACTGCACTTTCAAGTTTCTGATTCATCTGAAATATAAAAGAGCAATAATTAAGGCAAAATATAATACCAAGCTTGAACTACGATTTATACATACATTTAGTTCCACTTTGTTAAATAAAATCCTTTTTTAATCATTTCAAAAATGAGATGCAGGACATGAACATTGAAAAACAAAAACATAATTAAACCTAGTAGCAGGAGTAAGTAGCAGGGTATCATGGATTACTATTGCAATGGACAGGGGATGACAAAATATTTTTGGCCATAGTGTGAGAGTAAACACTATGAGGTTTTTCTTGATAGTCTCTATCATGAAACAAGTTGAACAGAGTAAATAGCAATCAACAACCTTTTAATGCACAAAATTAGCAGATTAATCTGCTAATTTTGCGAATCAAAATTTTGTTGATTGCTATTTACTTCTCTGCACAAAGGTATTTATTTATTTCTTAAGTTAAACAGAGGTTTACGCATTGGTTAACAGGTAAAATAGTAAAAACAAATACTGAATGCTTTTCAAAAATATATTTTTCAACATAAGTTAATACTTTGAAATAAATACCTTTTGTAAAGCATAACTAGTAATCTGAATATTGAATATTGAATATCTGGCATATTGAATGCCTGTATTTTGAGTTTTTTTACAATTTTTTAAAACCGATAT
Organism: Uloborus diversus; assembly: GCF_026930045.1. Lineage (NCBI taxonomy): Eukaryota > Metazoa > Arthropoda > Arachnida > Araneae > Uloboridae > Uloborus > Uloborus diversus. The sequence continues at coordinate 96,111,118 of NC_072740.1, read as the reverse complement.
TTGCTGATGCAAAATACCAGTATTTCCAGTATTAGCTCCAAATATTAGAGACAAATAATTTACCCCAGGGAACAACCATGTTCCATAGTGGGAAATCAGGAATATGTCATAAGTATGTGTCACTTATTCCTGTTACTAATGTATAGTATCTAGAACTAGTCACCAGGTAAGTATCCAGCTTTCTTTTCTCTTTCAGCTGCACCACTACTTGCTGGCCATTCACTGTCTGATCTGTCTCTCATCGCCAAAGAGCCATGTTTCCAAAAAGTCTCCACGAATTTTATAACACTTATCAGTTCTCCTACCTCCTCCCATCCCTTCATTTTGACAATTCACTACTCACACTACAAAAGCATTAATTTTTTAGCCCCTTTTCTGTTCCTGTCAGTGGTATTTTGAATTGACATTGTACACAAGTATGCATGCTTCAGTGAACAAGAATTTCCACCAGAATTCTACAACATCATGTTCCTTTGCTTCATTCTGCAAAAAGATTCAAGAACAAAAAGCATGCTGCAAGCCTGCAATTTATTGATAATCATTTTGCTGAAAATTTGTGCGGGAAAAAAAGTTAACCACACAAAAGAATCGTATGAAACATACTGAAGGAAAAGCAAAAATGATGAGAGAAATAAAAAATCTTTTACATTAATTATTTTCTTGAAATTTCATTTGATAACAAAAATACATGCTTGCAAATGTATTTTCATAAAACTTTTATGAAGGATTGATGAAACCTGGTTAAATTGCCATCCTTGGCTTCCGCAAACTTGTGGCCTATCACTAAATTGGCTGTTTAAGGAGGTTCGAGTATATGCACATTTCTTTCTTGATGAGGCAACCAAAATGAATCGGTTGGTATAAAATTAACATTTAATTGCAACAATACTTCATGGTATAGTATTTTTAATATTTGTCACAACTGTGCCGAGTTTCGAGAAAATACTTTCCTGTTCGTATAACAATTGATAATTTGCTGCCATTGCTATTGGTTTGCTATCCTATCATGCTATTTAACTGGCGACAATATTTAACAATTATATAGTGCCTTAAAAATTTCCATGGTGGAAGGCATAGTGAACTGGAAAATAGTTTTAGGCATTTGCATAATTGAGGGGTTGACATGGGAAAGAAAGTAAGTCATAAATTTTAAGTTCCTCTTTTTTTTTCCTCAGAAAAAACAGTAAACACTCAAGTTAATGTTAAGGAATACATAGTAAGACAATTGGCAAAATAGTTTAGTTTTTACGGGAAATGAAATTGCATGTAATCGACAATACTTGGTCTGGTGTTTTTTGCTTTCCCTGTAAAATTTACTTTTTTTGACTTACTGTCTTCCCTACAACAGTACCTCAACTGCAAAGAATTTTGAAAAGAAAATGAAAACAAACAAAATAAACTAAAAAGATCAAATTCAGTTTACTTCATTGTAAAGTTTAAACCAAAAGGTTAGTATACACTGCAGGTCAAACACTGAAATATGCCTAGAAATCAAGTATCGTTTACCACATTTGGTAACTAAGAAAAATAAGTGTGTTCCAGAGGTCTAGAGGCATAATAGGTCAGAAAATACAATGTTCCCACGAAAATAGTTGCACATTACTTTTTTACAGGCCGCTGAAGTTTAGTTGTTCTGGTAGCAATCTTTGTAATTCCTTCGCGTTTCTTTTGAAAACTTTTGTATTTTTTCTACTTTTAAGAAATTTAAAACGTGTAAATGTATTCGTTTGAAGCTCATTTGGTATTATCAAGTCAAAATAAAACTGTAGTGTTGTTATTTTTACCTATTTCTGATAGTTTTTCTTTCAAAAGTTCAATTTTTTTTTTTTTTTTTCAGTCCCTCGTTTTGAATTTTAGCATTAAATATATATATATATATATATATATATATATATATATATATATATATATATATATATATATATATATATATATATTTTTTTTTTTTTTTTTTTTTTTTTTTTGATAAATGCAAGATTTTAAAACTAAAAACTGCTGAAAATGCCTCCTTGAAATTTTCAGGTAGTTAATTACAAGTTTTGTCAAACAGTGGGAGACTTCTAGCAAATAAATGCGTGGATGCCTTAAATTCTTCATATCCATTTCGCCACCAAATATATCATGATCACAAAAATTAAATGTAAAAGTAAACCAGTAAATTCAAAATTAAAAATAAAACTTTGAAAATTACCCAGCGACCATACTGATTACTTGAATGTCTAGCATTAATATCATTCATTAATAATTTTAAATTTGCATCTAATTTAAGTCACTCTGGCAAGTGTCACTTGAATATTGCTTATTCTCACTTTCATCCTTGCATTTACAGCCGCCATAACATACACAAACAACAAAATAAAATAGTTTGTCCCTTTTGTAGGAACATTTGTTTGAAATACAAAATCTTTTTCCATGAACGAGATACTCGCTTCAGCTTATTTTTTGGCATGTACAGATGTGAATGCCACTGTGTAGTAATAATGTGGGTAACATAATGACTGTAGAAGTCAAAAAGAAATGGCTACTGCTCGAATATACATTTTATAAAATATTTTCGACACTTTAAAAGGTTTTGCAATCAAATATTAATTTTATGATTCAACATACACACGTTGTTTTGATGAATCATAAAATATAACTTTTTAAACAAAATTTTAAACAATATACGTTATTTGATAAGATTAAGCGCAGTTAACACTGCTATCAAGGAAGTGCCGAATGGGAGGTTTTTAGCGCTAAACCATTGGAACAATAATTAAATGAAAAAATAGCTTAACTTTTAATTTAGGTTCAAATTAGAGTTTCAGCAATATACCTTACCCCTTCGCAGCTAAATAAAGTTCAGCTAGAGAAATTCAACGATGAAACTACCTTTGAATCAATCTGGCAAACATTTAGGTTAATATTATATATATAATATTATATATATCATGTTAATATTATATGAATAATATAATAATTATTATATATATATATATATACAGTAGAAGACTGTTTATAACGCCGACTTGTATAACGCAATTCTCTATAAACCGCACTACTTTTCAGAAGTAAACAATAGGTTTTGAAGTTTGAAAAATCCCTCTGTTTTGCTTTGCAAAAATAAAAATTGTTAGGCAAATTAAATTTTGAAAGTTTTTTATCTTTCCATCTTATTTCAAAGCTTTTAAATTGAAAATTAGTACCTCATAGTAAACAGAAAATACCAGATGGCTCTTGAAAATGCAGCTGTTAATGCAAACCATGAAGCTAGCAGAAGTGCAGGATTTTGATTGTGAAACATATTTATTTGTGAGTAACTTAATTGTAATATTAGTGCTTTAATACTCATTGCAGATAAAACTCATTCTGAAGTGCTAATATATAGGTATATTCTGAATATTAGTTTCAAAATTTGTGAGATGATCTATATAACGCAAAAACCTGTATAACGCAAAAGCTCTGGTGCCAAGGTGTGCGTTATAACGGTCTTTTACTGTATACATATATATATAAAATTAAGCAATCAGAATTTCAAATATTAAACAAATTATAAATAATAAATGATGATAAAAAGGAAAAATGCAAACAGCCATTAAGTAGGAATAGATAAAAGAGTGAATCCAGAGCTCATCTAGGGATGGAAGTTTTAGTTCCTTTTGAGGAACTAGTTCGCTTAGTTCATCTCAACCTTGTGAACTAGTTCAATGAACTAGTTCAAATGAACTATTCAGAGCTTTTTGGCGGAAAAATATAGTCACATGTTGCCAGATAGTTAGTTCTCCCTTTTTAAGGGCCGGGGGGGGGGGAATAAATTTTGCAATTTGCCGGGCTGTGGAAATTTGGGCTGATTGAATTTTCGCATATTTATGTATATTTTTCGGCGAATTTCCGCGTATTCATTCATATTTTTCGGTTTAATTATCAAAACTAATATTTTTTAACAATCACTGGTTCCAACCTGGTGGAGGGGGGGGGGGGTCATGGCACAGGCTGCACCATTGAAATTTTTAGGGGGAGGGGTAGTAGGGGTATTTTTTCTTTTTTTCGGGGGAGGCTCCTGCTTTGAGGGGATTCGTGATTTTTAGAGGATTGCTCCTTTACACAGGGGGGGGGGACCCCTTGAGCAATACATTAGTGCATATATACATCTTTACAATTGTTTTCAACTCATTTTCTTTTACCCTTAAGTATTTATGTTGATTTTTAATTTTTTGCGTTACACTTCATGTTCTGTGTTAAAGTTTTGTCATTTTAGAGATTCGTTGGTCTTGTTACTAAAATTAATGTTTCTGAGTTATTCATTTTTGTTTTCATCCTCACATTTACTGTCAAGAGCATTTTTTAATTCTCAATCGATAGCGTACACAGACTTAGTGCGCCCCCCCCCCCTTATAGAATAGAAAGTGTGCAAAAGTTAAAATTTAATAATAATAATATAGTTTAACATAGTATTATTTCAGAACGTGCGGCCTCCTACCTCTTGACCTCCCCCCCCCCTCGCGCCCAGGATTTTCATTAACTACTCAAGTTAAAAAAATTCAAATATTGCTATACATTTAATTTCTTCATAGAAGAGATATTCTCCCCCACCCCCTTCTCCCTTCATTTCGCCACTAAGTCGCTAAGAATATTCTCTGGTTCACTCTGTAAACAATTCATGGCGACAGAGCTGTATTAACTGAAAAGTTTTACTGTATTGGTTTTTAATTCAATGTATTTTATGATATGATTGAGATGCTCTTTCATTTTCTTTTGAATATTTTAAACTCTCAAATATTTTGTTGAAATATTTTGCCCTGAAAGCGACTGTAGGAATTCGGGGGAACAAACTGACGCCCTTGCCTTAGGTGGCAACTTTTTAAGGGCGCCCTCATTTGTGTTTTTCTCGTTGAAACTTCTTATAAAAACTAAAAAAAAAAAAAAAAATTTAGTCAAGGCGCCAGTTTCAAAAGATATACAACGACTAGGAAAGATTAGAGCCAGCACTGAAAAATGATAATTTACTTAACACAACCAAAACGATATACATGTTTAAAAAAAACAAAAAAACTTATGGAGATTAATTCAAAAACTAAAAAAAAAAAAAAAAAAAACTTAAGGGGTCAACAAACTTGACTAGTTGCGAAGTTTTCAAAACACATTGAGAAAATGATATTGTACTCATTTTATGAAATATTGTATTTTTATTGTATTTGAAAACAATGATTTTTACGCTGTTGCTGGCGTAACACGTACAAATCAATATTTGTATACTACACAAATTGTTTTTAGAAAGTTGAAGCTTCGTTTATGATAGTTAAGGGGGTTCCTTTTATTCGAATATACCACAAAAAATGCCTAAAATTCCAGGGGAAAACTGCAAATTTATGCTCAAAAATCTCACACCCGTGCAAATGGATTGAGAAAAATATGAGTTTTAAGATAGGCAGAACATTTTTATTGGAAAGCACAAAAAAGTCTGTTCCTAACTTCTTTTGCACTGTCGAAAGTGGAAAAAAAAAATTTTCCGAAGTCTTTTTCTTTTTTTTTCTTTTCATTTTAAAGTCTATTTGTGCGATGGAAATAATTTGAAGTTTAAATTAAAAAACAAAATAATAATCTATCAATTTAATTCTGAAATAAGCGCATCCAATGCATGTGACGAGGCGCACATAATCCGCCTCTTTCACTAATCACGCCACATCCATAGTGCATTGCGATTGAATTGAAAGGAAAGTCAAGAATCTTGCCGAACTTTCCCCCACCCGCCTCTGCTAAACAATAGCTCCATTGAATCTTGAATGACTGAACGAAAAACAGATGCACTGCGAGAGACACGCAGGAAAACTGGTCGAACTAGATGAAATCGAACTAGATGCAATACTGAACTAAACAGTCAGCTTTTAGTTCAGGGAACTAGATTTCTAGTTCAGTGAACTAGATGAGGAAAAGAACTACTGATGAACTAGATGCCAAATCGAACTAAAGAAATCGAACTAAGAACTAAACGAACGGACTAGTTGCCAAATCGAACGAGAGAAAGAGAACTAAACGAAATCGAACTAAGAACTAAATGAACGAAGAACTAAACGAACTAAGAACTAAACGAACTAAGAACTAAACGAACTAGTGAACTAGATTGTTTTCTACTGAACTAAAAGCTGAACTAGTTCGATTGAAAGACCCGTTCACTGTGACCGGGTCCGAACTAAACGTTCCATCTCTAAGCTCATCAGCCGTGGAGGATTCATTAATTATGGTCAAAAGACCAAAATTTTAACTATGAACTAGAAGAGAATGTTTAAGCTCCAGTACATGCAATATAGAGTAACAATGGGCAAAAGCACCACTTGCTAAACTAAAAACAATAAACTAGAGCTCAAACCTAAAACTAAAAGCAGGGGGTTTCGCCTCGACTAATTAGGAAAACAAGTTCCTTGGAAGGCTAATTATCGGACAATTTTTGCGAAAATTTAATATATTGGCATTTTAATTTCTGATTTTTTTTTAAAATCAATTATATAATATTCATAAAAGAAAAGGAAACAGTGCAAGATCATTTTAGTTAGAAAAAAGCACAAGTATGTCAAAAGTATGCTTTTTATTATGTCAATAAGCATTTTAATTAATCTGTTACATGAATCCCATGTACAAAGATAATAAAAATACTTAGCAAAAAGGAAAGAATTGAATGATCGCCCTGTCAATGCGATATGTTTCCATTTCAAACGGTTTTTTAAGGGGCGGAGGAGGCTGGGGATGGGGGTTAAAAATCCAAGATATTAAAAAAATACCCTTGTATTTTAGCCCAATAAGCTTTGTACTATGTTCTTCTTTGGAAACAATCAGAAAGTTAACTTTCCAGAAACAGATATAAAAAGATTGCTACACAATCACTAGCAATGCGCTAAAATTAGCTAAGCCTAATTTCCACGTGCAAACGAAAAACGGACACAAAGGGCTGAAATGTTAGGAAAGTGTCCTATTCCCTCTCTCATTGTTGATTCCCAGAAGATCAAGGATGGGAAGGAATGAAACAAAGATCTCTCCCTTCCCAGAGGACCCTACTCCTTCCCACAACCTTTCAAAAATGCACCCTCAATAGAAGGAAGAACATGCCTTTGTTTCCTACTGATAAGCCTGTTTGAATTCCGAGAATCTCATCCCCTCTTTGCCTAGGTATTTGCTTCCCCTTTTGTTTATGGGGCCGCTTTCAAGGTGAAATTCTGGGAACAAGGATAAGACATGGGCGTTTTTACAGACGATCGCTGGACAAATAAAATTGCCCCGATATCGCGGTAGGCCGAAACGATGATTGAGGCATCTTTTTAAAAACACAGGGTGCAATTTCTTATTTTTGAAAAGGGCGGGGCGCATTTCGCGATCTAAAAGGAGGGCAGGGCGCATTCTGCTGATATGGAAAAGGGCAGGGCGCTGCGCCCTTCAAAAACGGCTTAGCGGGAACACTATTTACGTGTTTAAAAGTTAAAATTTCGGAAGTGCGGCCTTTCTGCCGATGCAGCATTTACGGTCGACTTTTCTTTTTATTACCCCCGATTTTAATTCAACTGTTTTCACCAAACAATAAAAAAATAGATGCTGACATAATCTATTATAATTATATATTATCTACCTATTAATTAACTCATTGATGGTTTTGAACGTCTTATCCCGCCCTAGTTAGCATGTTTCAAAGCATTTTGCACTTACTTTTTTGATGCTAAATGTTCCTTGTCAAACGGTCAGAGGCGCAGGACGGTAGCTAGGCATTGATAGAAGGTAGGACACTTGATTTACATGGCAAATTACTTCAAAAAATAATTTCTAGGGGAAGAATTTCACACATCTTACTCATGACCCAGGACCATCAGAGGGTTAAAAGCTTTAATTACAATAAAGGATCAGTCGTTCAAAAAGTGCGGGAAAAGTCAAATTTAATAATAGCGAAGTTTTAGCATTATTGATTACAAGTAAAATAGAGCTTGTTTTTCAAACAAAAAGATAATATTCGGTACAGATGTGATATACCCCCCCCCCCCCCCCATTTGGCAACATTAAATTTTTTTGCACAAAATTAAAATATTTTTCTCGCCAATGAGGCGATAATTTTTTATGCATGGCATCCCTGGCCAAACTAACCTACGTTTAGCAACCCGAAGGCAATCTTACAGATCTGTTCAAACTTGTTTACTTGGGTTGTTTGGGTTTCACGCAGGAGAGATACGTGGTGTTGTTTCGTGCAATATACCTTACAGGAATGCTTATTTTGTGTTAGTTTAAATTCAGTAGTTGTGTTTTGAAGTAAAAACATTAGAAAATGCCAGTTTCTTCAAACTTGAAGGTTAATTAAAAGTTAACTCCAACGTGGTGTGTATCTGTAACGTGCCATTGTCATATGATGTATTGTTTTAGACTGAGTGTGAATATTTATACCATATAAAAAGGTAAGTTCTTTATTTTAGAATTCAAAAAAAAACCTCTCACTTCCAAAATTCTTTGTTTTTACAAATCCTTGAGGGGTTCTTGTAGTTTTTAACTTTATTTTTACTGTATGTAAATTAATTTTACAGAAATAGCACGGTTATTTTGTTCTAAAAGTTAATTCTTATCGATGCCACGAATTATTTAGACATTCTATTAACGTGCCTCCTTTAGGTACTGAATTTTATGTTAACAGTTGAAAGTTCTTTCGGTTGTACTCTTAAAAATGCTGAATTTTATTAATAAATCTGCACAATAATGGTGCATATTTCACACTTAAAACTGTGTCATTATTGTACACTGAACGGAAGGAGCCACCCTTGGGTGTCTCCATGAAAATATACATAACTGTGACCATACTCCGACTGTAATGTATATTAACAGTCGGAGGGATAACGGACCGAGCGGAGCGAGGTCCTGGCGAGCCAGAGGTCTCATAGTACTTTCGTAATGAGACCGAGGTCTCATTACGAAAGTACTATGAGACCGAGGGCTTGTATCCCGGAGAAATGATGAAAAAAAAATTAATGCATTAATTTCGACTTGTAATTAATACAATAATTTATTTCATTGTATTTTAATATGTTTACAAAAAACCCCGGCCCTGTACATTTTTGAAGCATATATTCGTGATGTTTTTTGTTGTGCTTTTATGTTGTTTTTATATATATTGTGTTCTGAAGTGCTTTGATCATGTTTTTTTATCTGATTTTTTCCTGTTGGCGCTAAAAAAGCATCGCTAAGAACGATGTATGACATATGTCGTCATACATTGTTTTCTTGGCGACGCTTTCTTGGCGCCAACAGGAAAAAGTCGCCAAGGGTGGGGTATATCACATCAGTTCCTAATATTCAACCTTAAAGGAACATAAGTAAGCAAAAAATGAAAATCCTGCATATATTTTATTGATTTAAGGACAAAATAAAAGCAACAGATGACAGAAATTCGGTATAACGAACCATTTTTTTCAAATTGCAAACTCAAACTTTTTTCATAGAGAAATGTGATAGTTGTTCATCCTAAATTGTAAATATGATTATAAAATTTCATTTCATTTCTTTGTAAAGAGTTTATTTGCAAAAAAAATTGGAAAAGCGTTCCCGATTTTTCTCCACTAATAGGGTCCGTTTTTTTCTTAATTTTGTCGTTAAAAGAAGGGAATAGACCAATACACAAGTATATGCTGTAAATTCTTTCTTTTTAATGAGCTTTTTGATAGGTATTTTCTACTTTGATACACCATGGATGAGTTAATCATAATTTTTAAGTTTGGCGTTTCTGAGCATTTTAAAAATTTTTGACGCTCTTTTTCCGGGGTGAGGCAATTATGTCGATGCGGTGTTTCTTCCAGAAATTACTGTAGTTAGAAGAGGTGTATTGCTTACTATTAACAGTACTACTGATCAGCGTGAATTCAAAAATGATATTCTAGACTGCAGGAAAACTGTGCTTTAAAATGAGTTTCAGCTTTTCTGACAATTCAATAGATGTTTTATGCTTCTTGCTATACTATCAATATTTTTTATTTTAATTTATGACTAACAAATAGCACCTATAGTCCTACAAATCCTTTTTACAAAATCACACAGTACAGTTATTTTAAACAAATTTTATCTCAGAAAATTTTAATGCAATTTTTCAGAGCTGAGTAATTTTCATATAAGCTTACAACTTACCTTTCTTTTAATGAATTAAACATTCTTTTAAAATGAATTAAACAAAGAATGAGTAATATATTGAAGTCCACCCCTAAAGTAAGTTCCTTTAGTTCATAATTATTTGCAAGTTATTTATTTATGGTCATAAGGGAAAAAATTGTGACAACATTTTTCAGGCCAAGAACCCTGGGTACATTGATCAACTTTCAGAAAACCCACAAAAATTGAAAACTTTTCGAAGAATTAGAAAATAAATTATGTGTGTATCAGCTACAGTGAGGTTGATAAAGACCCAAGCTGTGCTGATTCTTGAGAAAATGTCGATGGTTCTAGCATAAATAATGCAAAAGGAGAAGTTAATCTAATTAGTTTTAGTCCTTAGTTTTTTGATCAATGCAAAAGAACATAAATTAGCTACAACATTGGACAATATTTATCATTAAAATTGTAACGGAAGTTGTTTTTATACTGTTAACCGACAAAGCAAGGCGGTGCTCGTGGCACACTGGTCTGCTTTAGAGTTCTGTTAAAAACAGACAGGTGACCCAAGCAGGATGAAAAATACTAAAATTGCATGGCTGTGTAAATGAACCACAACACTGTTAGTATATCATACTACACCTGAAAGCTCTCTCATTTACTTTTTGTTTCTATATAGCAGACTATTTTCATTGGCTGCATGAAATTATTTGGAAACTTGAATTTAGCTTCCAATGTCCCTTCTTTTTTCTCGCATACAGTATTTTGCTCTCAGGAAAAATACTAAATTCAGTATAAATATTGCAAAATCACATGTCTGGAAAAATTAATGTAAGAAAAAATAAGTCAATTGAACATTTTCAATAAATATCTGTGGTGGTGAGAAATGCTTAATAAAGCTCATGGTGGAAAAATTACTCATTTAATTTTTTATGAAGTGAAAAATAAAAATTAGAAAAGAGGACAATCATGCTCTACCTCCCTCACACTCAGGCCCCACATTTAGTAAATCAGGGGGAAAACAAGATGTAATCCCGCATTTTTCCTACAAAATGCATTCATTTCAAACCTTTTGCCCCCCCCCCCCCTTGGAAAACTGAAATGACGGGGCTGAATACACTCCACACATTTCCCGATTGTGGATATTTATTTAAAAGAAATACATTTGCAACATGATGGAAATTTTACAGTTTTAATATTTTTAATTTAATACGTAAATATTAGAATTTATTGAAAAGCAAATCGCATGCATAATATTTTACAGAGTTAAGTAAAACAAGACGGAAACGAGAATGGATCATAATTTTCGAAACAATGAAAGCAAACATTTTTACATGAACTATGCGACTGTGACACCATCTCGTCATGTTCATTTAAAAACACCCTACAAAACAAAACTGCAATCAAATATTTAAAAATATTCACCATGAACTAAAGCTGCTACAAACAACATATAATTCCAGGAACATTTCTAACAATAACAAAAGTTCAAGGCTACTTGTTTAACACATTATTCACCATTATAACAAATGGATTGCGTAAAATATAACAAAACTGGAACACTTTATTTCAAACTCAATACTCAAAACGCCCATCATTTTCAATACACTACACGAAAAGTCCAAAATAGGAAAATACCACTAAATCTTGAAGCTGTAGAAGCTTTCTCATTGGCTCTTGAATTTGCTACATCGGCTTTGCCTCACTTTTGAAAATTATTCTAATTAGTCTTTGATGTTAAAGTTTGGCAGCAGACACTTCTTCTTTAGGTATCGCTACGCATGCGCTGTGGCGCGAGTTTGGCGTGCTAAAGAGCGATAGTTGGAGCAGGCTGCTCTGCTTGGCCGCTTGGCACTTGGCGAAATAGGTTATCGCCAATACATTTGGCATTCTGAAGGAAATGGTGGCAACCATCGAAAAGAGCCTAGTGAACTTTAATGCCTACCGAGATGCATAATTCCGAAAGTTGTCTACTCGTTTCATAAATGATACTATGGTGGCGGAGCGCTTGTCAAGTACATGGTTTGAAGATGAATGGAGAGAATTAGAGTATAAAAATGAAAAGAAATCCAGCCCTGTTTCTGTATCCAACGGTCTCAAGTGCCGGACAGTTTTTGATGTTGTTCGTACTGGGTAAGAATTTTTCTCAATCAAATATTACATAGCTTGAAGAGTTCATTCATTTATTTGTTACAATGAATTAAAAGAAACGAAAGAAAAACACCTCTGAAATTTATCAAACGAAACGATGAATGGTAATCATTTTATTCAGATTTTAAATAGCTAATTTTCTGTTTCGTTAAAATTTTTTAAGTTTTTTTAAAGTTGTGTTAAACAAGAAGTACCTAGGGTTACCAATCGGGCGTGTACAGAGTTTCAGTAATGGGGGTAACACTAGGGTTTCCAATCCTGCGGGATTTCGGGATTGACTTCATTCTTCTAAAAGTTAAAATTTTATATCAAATAGAGAAAGGACTGCTTTCGTTACATGAATTGAGAAGCAAAGGGATGTAACTAACAAAATGAAAAATTTGGAGATAACCAGCACAAATGATAGGTGAACCTCTCCTCTGTCGTGGGGCAAGAGATAATATTAGTAGCCCTGTTAGGTGCTTCTATACAGAATGATTTCAAAAAAACAAAATCAATGAAAGCCTACCTAGGAAGTTATCTTCAAACGCATTTTACTCAAAACTTGAAAATATCCAATTACATTCCTTTGCTTCTCACTGCCTCAATTGGTTGTTATCTCGAATTTGGCATGGGATGGAAAAAGTTTTTTGTGCAAAATGTAATGGGCTTGATGACGCGTGAAGTGGCTCCACTTCAGTTGGTTTACTGAGATTACATAATTGTGGACTTTTAGCAAAAGATCCACATAACCTTCAGCAACTTCTAAAGTAGACTTTTCTTTTCTGATAGGGATCATGTTACTTATTTTTGCTCATGAACTTCAAATTTTGGAGAAAAACGATAACTGTTTGATTTGTATAATAATCTACCGAATTTAACTTGCCTTGTTGCTTCATTAAGGTTTGTCACTGAATCAGTGCATTTCAAGGGTGTTTCAATAGGGGTTCTCCATATATACCGTATATTCTCAAAAAAATTTTGTTCCTAAAAAAATGAAAAGTTTAGAGGAAAAAAAACTTTTATTTTCAAGTGCTTAAAAACCGTGAACATTGGAAAATAGTTACAAACCTTGAAAAATTTCTAACGAATGTGAGGGGAAGGAGGAAAAGACCAAACTGTGCCAAATTAAGCTCCTTGCTACATGTGGCATCAAAAATGTAGTATAAATCATTGTTCTCATGTGTCTGTAACATATAGCTTTAGATATTTTTTTTGTGATTCACATGCTTCATATCTTGTTAATTATTTGATCCCAAATTCAGTATTTTGGAAGTTCTTACTGTTAATCTGTTAAGCACAAGAAAAAAATATTGCTCTACCTCTATTCTCTCCCATTTTCCACACTACTTGTATCTATAAAAAATATTGTTGCAAGAAGAAATCTACATGATTTGAAGAAAAAAGCCCTTAAAACAGAAGTTTCTTACAAGTTTAGAACAATTCGATAAAACAATACAATCAAGTATTAAAATGTTAAAGACTGAAAAGTGCAAATGAAGTGCTTTAAATAAGTTAAATTGTTTAAGAGTCCTTGAAAATAATTAAGTCTTTTAGTAAACCTCAAGATTCGTAAAATTTTCAAGTGGGCAAAAGCCACTAAACTAAAAAAACATGGTTTTACAGAGTTTCGAAACCAGCCCTATAGTACGAGAATGCGGAGGGATTTATATTTGTATTTTTAATTTAAAATTCTTGATGGGAACTAACAAATATTATGAAAATGATGCTAAAGGAATGCTAAAAAGAAATATAAATTAATATAAATTACATTAATCATGGAAGTATAAGAGGAATTGGGTGAAGGTTGGGAGCTCCTGAAGCAAATGGTTCATTCTACCCATTTTAAAGTTTCATAAGAAAAAAAATCATAAAACCAAAAATAAAGTACACAATGCTATGGTCCCACAGTGAAAACAAAAATAAAAAGGATCCCCCCCCCCCCCCCGGAAAAACAAACAAACAAATTCCTTCAAAACCTTTTTGTAAATCATTGCAAACACCATGGCAGTAAAAATCAACATGCACTTCTCAGGTAACTAGTTCAATGAAAAGAATTAATTTAAAGAAAATTTGCACGAAGGCAAAAGAAAAAATATTATATAAACATATAATTTGAATTTCTTCAATATTTAAGATTCTTGCTTTTTTTTTTTTTTTTGAGCAATCACGATTGCTAATTTTCATTTGACCGTTCGTGGCGTTGTGGTTCCCTTTTCAGCTTGGACCAGGGGCCTCTGCCGGTGCGACTCCTCTGGTGTTCTCGAAATCTGCTTCTCCTGGGCGGGGGGCGTCCACGTCCTTTGCACACATCTATATGCGCCTTTACATACGTAAACACACACATATGTGGACACACACACAAGCACGCCTAAACGCACACATGCTTATATACAGACACAGCTATACACATGTAACCGCCCAGGAGGAAGGACAGCAGCCATTTCTAGAAGCATTTTAGAGTCCTGTTGTAACTTGTGATTGTGAAACACATAATTTGAATTTAAAATGTCACAATTTAAATTAATTACCTTTTTTTTGAGCAATCACAATTGCTAATTGTTTTCATTTGACCGTTTGTGGCGTTGTGGCTCCCTTTTGAGCTTGGACCAGGGGCCTAGTAACCAGGGCGACCGTGAATCTTGATCTTTATTTTTTAGTCTACTTATACAGTGCTTCGACTTTATTTTTTATCTAGTGTATAATCTGTAAATTGTTTAAAGTTCTTGGTTAGAAAGTTACTCTCTTGTTACCTAGCTTCTAAATCTCCACACCGTTCCTTTTAAGAGTTTTGTGCATTTTTTACTAGTGACTTTTGTTTGTCGTTGGGTTTGGGACATGATCAAAAATCAACTTTACTTAAAACTGTTGTGAGCAAGTGAAGATGCGTTGTCTTTTCTCATCTCCCTGTCAATCAATGTTGATGATTTGTTGAACCAAAGAAAAATTTATATTTTGCATTTTCTTCATTTGCAAAACAGTCTGAAACTTATAAAAAAATTTTGGTTTGGCTATTATTTTCCTGATATTTTTGTAGTTCTATTTATGCTTTATAAGACCTCAAAACGCGGAATTCTAAATCGCATTTAAGGTGGTCCTTGAACCCTTCTCTTGATACTCCTCTCTCTCCAAGGTCAATGATAAAATGTATACATGTAGGGTAGGGTGTCCCAAGATATAATGGCAAAAAAAAAAAAATTTGAAATTGAATACGCAAACCCTCCATATTTATTCAATTTCACCTCAGAGACATGAGAAAAAGTTTTTACTGCTATAAAATAATGGGAACCCGTGCTGACTTGAGGTCAAAGTTGGACCTGAAATCCTGTAGGGGGACTACAGTGGAAAGATTGCTAACTGTGTAATTCCTCACTACACGCGACATTAATTTATTTAAAGCTAATATTCCCAACAATATTTCTACTACAAGACACATTACTGCACATATTTTAGTTTCAATGTTTGCTTTTTGCAGTTAGGATAGATCTTCCGGTGCTCTTGAACGCAAAGTAACACCAATTGTTTTTGTTCCTCATCAGCTGTTAGCAAACCATGAAAGTCTTGCATCATTTTTTCCTCTCTTTCTGTTACATAGTTTACTACTCACTACTCTAAGCATTGAGACCGTCTTTTTCGCATCAAAGAATGAAATATTATTGACTTATAAAGCGGGACTCTCATTGAGAAAACTATCATCAATTGTAAGTCTAGTAAACAATGACTGGCTTTTGGCTGATATGAAATCATCAATTGTTTTCTCTGCAAGATAATAAAATAACCGATAACAAATGCATAATATATAGGAATAATTAATTAAACAACTAGAAACTAGATGAAACCAATGTGCAAACTAGCGACGTACCGAGTTGCACTTTGGCCGAGTACCGAGTTGCCGAGTTTCAATTATGTTTTAAGAAGAATCACCGACACATACGTGACGAATTCTGAACTCATTGGAATAGTGGTGTAGACCTCCATGTCCAAATAATAGTTTTTAAAACAAAATTCTAGCTGAAATTTAATTATGCATTACTTAAAAGATTTTGTTTGTGTCAATAATTTTACAAAAAAGTTATTTTTTAAATAAAAAATAAATAAATAATTAATAGGTAGGATTAATCAAGTTGGAATTAAAACAAATTATATCAATCTATATACTTCTAGTCAGCCAAAGGTAAATAATTTTTAAGCAAATGAAACAACGTTAAAAGCACAAGTGTGCAGGAGCACTGCAGACACGTGTTTTTGCATTACCAGGAATGTCTTTTTCAGTGCATAAAATCTGAGCTAATGAATGTAAAAAAACCAACTTTTGTCGATGTCTTTAAATCCATAAGCTCACATTTTGTGCGTTGTAAAAAACATTCCTTGTAATGCCAAAATGCATGACTGCAGTATTCCTGCACATTTGCTTTTAACGCTGTTTTATTTTTTAAGAAAAGGTATTTTTATGCTTCTTATAAATAATTTTGTTTGTGGCAAAAATCCATTTGATAATATAAAAATTTCATATTTTATGTACTTACCTTTTTTGCCCCATTTTTAATAAATAAGTTTCATTATTAAAATAAAAGATTCACTCCACTGAAGCATAACAAACTTCATTATTCTCAAAATTTAAATTTGACTTGTAAATGATTGCAGTTTATTATATGCTTGCACTTTTTTATTAATTGTAAAATCTGCTTTGAACAATATTCAATTTTTTACAACTTATCGGTATTGACCAAGTACCTGATCAAAATGTGGCCGATTACCAAGTAGTTACCGAGAACTCGGTTCGTGTCTAGTGCAAACCTTACCTTACAATGAACCACAAAGATTTTCCTTCTATGGGATGTATCTTTTCTCATGGGTCGAGAAGTCTTCTCTACGTAAATTTGTCACCATTTGTGATTTTGATTTTTCTTCTAACTCATTATCAAAAAGAGCTAAGACTGCTATTTCATCAAACAAGTTTTGTAGAGCAGCTTTTGAGAAAATTGGGTCCACATTTTTCGTACGCTTTCAAAGATTTCAAAAGGCATTACTTTTTGTTGGGTTCTTTGACTGCCAAAATGCATTGAAGCCATGGTTTCAGGTATATTGTCACTACATACAAGCAGACATCTAACAATACTTCATTTTCCTTCGCATCTAATTTTAGTTGTGAACTTAGGAAGTAAATCACTCGAGCCATCCATCGAGCTTGGTGCATGGCTTCCGGTGGTCTTATTTCAAATTTATTTTCTGTATCTCCACATAAAAATATGATAGACATCCCCTAAACTCTCCATAGTCATCCCTGACGTTAACATTAGTAAGTTCAGCATCATAAAAGCTAAGAAAATTTTCAAATTTGGGTACAGTTCTGAAAAACTCCGCAGCTCCTCTATAGCACTGTATTTTAGTGGGATCAATGTTTTTCCAAGACTCTCTTGAGATTTTTGAAGAGTGGACTGTCAGGGCTTGTTGTGACTTGCTTAATTTTTACTTCAAATACTGCTTTTACTACCAGTTCATATATATGATGGCGGCAAGCAAAGGAAAACATTTCTCTATCAAATTTTTTGCTCAAGAAGGGTGCAAGCACCCTTAAAACGACATGTATTGGAAGCTGTAGTATTACAACAGATAATTTGAACTTTGTATTCGACATTCCAATCTTAAACTGCCTTCCAAACAGCCTGTGCTTGTTCTTTTCCTGTAAAATTATCCACTTTAGGCACATCAATGAGTTCTTTACATCCGCAATGAATAACTATAGTTAAGTAGTCTTCGTTGGATTTTTGAGCACTCAAAGCAAGCAACTTTTCGTTTCGAATTCTTTGAATTGAAGATTTACTTTCGGAAGTGTGCCAATAGTAGCTTCAAGAATTAACACAGAATTTCATATACTTAATTGACACTTGTCCAATGCAGCAACTAACTTCGGAGTAATAAAATCTCATTACATATTTACTTGTTCTGGGTTCTGAATTACTTGTTCCAGGTTCTGATATACATGTTCCAGGTTCTGATATTCATGTTCCAGATTCTGGCATACTTGTTTTAGGTTCTGATATACTTGTTCCAGGTACTGATTTATATGTTTCAGGTAAATCTTCTGAATGTATATTTTCACTAGGACTCGTAGAGGAATCTTCTTGCACTGGTTCATACAATCTCGAGGATTTTGAAGTGGAATCGTATTTCATGAGCCTATTTTCTTCATTGACAGCTCAAAGTTGAGCCCTTTCCTCTTTATCAGCTACTTTTTTATCCACTCCACCTGAGTGATCGTGTGAACTCTCTTTGGAGTCGCAAAAAAATCCTATCTTCCACTACTTTGATTAACCGAAAGGCATCAGCATGTGCAATATCAAATAAATTGTTTAAATTACTCACGAATTCTTTGCAGTTTTTTTTGCATTTTTCTAAGTTTCTCCAAATTTGATACAGGTTTTTAAGTTTACTCACACCATTTGGCAACGATTTGGTGGGAATGCGTGCTTTTTTCCAAAAAATGATACATTCCCGAATAGCGAGATTTGCACTTTCACTAATGGTTGAATTTACTTCTCGAATGTCTTAAAACAAAACAGAACTTTTCCGTTAGAGGGAATTGTTGAGTCCGTAACTTGATGTTTTACGGCTCCTATTAAAAATAACTCTTTTTTCGAACTATGCAATTCCACTGGCCCACTGCCATGTTTCGTTCACTATGGAAGAACTATATTGTGCTCGCTGACCGGAGTGTATTCGTACTGACACGTTTGATGGTTTCACGTTGCCACGGATAAGTCCCCAATACCTGTTTTTCTATTTTAATTTGTTTTCCGTCCACCATTTACAGCTGTTTTGAGCTTCGCAAAGTATCACGTCGCCAGCATTTGCTTGCTTAGGAATACACTTGCTATTTACATGTTTAGGTGCAAGTTGGCATGGGTCACCATGCTTCAAATTGCATTAAACCTTTTTTGCAACAGTTTTGATGTAAAAGGAAAAAAATAAGAGGGTATGCGTCAAAAAAAGAAAAAAAACTCATTTTTACTTCCTTTTACAAAAAAGGAAATATTGTACTCGCAAAAATTTTTCACTTGAAAGTCGGCTTTAATTTCCATTTTTCTCACCCCCGAATGAATATTGAGTTTTTTTTTCGACCCGACCACACGTGGATATATGCCTAGAAACACACAGACACCCGAAATATCCATTTTGACAACCCACGAGTTAATTATTCAACGAATTTTCTTGTGACGTCCGAATGTACTTATGTATGCGTGTATGTATCTCGCATAACTCAAAAACGGTATGTCCTAGAAAGTTGAAATTTGGTACATAGACTCCTAGTGGGGTCTAATTGTGCACCTTCTCTTTTGGTTGCATTAGGATGTTCCTAAAGGGGTCTTTTGTCCCGTTTTTGGGGAAAATGATTGTTAATTTCGATGTAAACTCAAGTAGTGATATAATTTGTCGGACACCTGGCGATACATCACCAGTCTTTTGGTCGCCAACTTGGCGACAAATTTGGCGATTTTTTTTTAAATTTGGTTTTGATTTGGCAACTGTTGCTGATATTTAGAGAGTAAACCATTGAATCACATTAAAATTGCCAATAATGTGGAAATGACATTAAATTGGAGTAAAAGGAAGTCACGTGATGCACTCATCAGCTCATTTTGGGACACCCTAATGTAGGAATTTTTCGAGCAAAAATTTTATCATCAACTTTAATAAGGTACAGTGTAAGTTGACCACTTGCGATGCGCAGTGCACTACTTTAGTGGTCAACTTACCGAGGTTGATTTATATAAAATATAGGATTAATTCTGTACCTGAAAAATGCGGTCAACTTTACAGGTTTTACTGCATAAGGTAAACATACTAGTAGTAGCCAGTGCTTCAGTAGTGGCCATTTCAAGGTTTATATTTGAAAAGAAAAAGTTTTCAGGTTTCCCAATAGATTCAAACGTGCAGAAAGTAATACTTCCTGCACGTCTGATGAACTTCTGAATCCATTATGCATCATTATTTATAATAATTAATAGTTTCAGTAGCTAATAAGCTAATATAACTAGTTCAGGCTCCAATCATAACAGAGAATCATCTTTGACTATAAATGATACTGTGCTTTGCAGACAATCCATTTAAGAGAGAGTTTATTACAATAAATACTTTTGTCCCCCTACTTCCCCATGACTTCAAACCTTCCTAAGTGAAACCAGATTCTCACATCTACAATCCTTACGCCTGTAAACAAGGTGACCAGACCAGTTTTACTCGAAAAAAGTCCCTGCTTTAAAGGTTTTTGGTGTAGGGGAGAATGGGGTCTAATAGGGCAATTTTCAAGTTTTAATTATTACAAAATGAAATGAACAAGTTTTTGTACAGATTTTTTTATGGATAAAAAGAAAAATATTGGCTTTATAAAAAAAAATATTTAGAAGATACAAAATTGTTTTTTGATAGAGATATAATGACTTTTATACATTATTGTTTTGTCCCATTAGTCCCTAGGTGTGGGTCTATTGGGACACAACGTGGGTCTAATGGGACACATCAAAATCAATACAAAAAAACAGAGTTTCGGTACATTGTATAAGACAGCAGATTATATTTTAAAATGCAATGTACATAAACAATAATTATTTCATGTTAAAGTTTGAAAAATCAAAATCAAAAGCCATCAAAGTTGATACACGAATACTTTTTTTGGTCGATCGTAGATTAAGGCAATTTGTGTACATCATCTTTAATTTCAGTCCAGTATTTTTCTTCCTTTCAGGATAGAAAAACTTTTGTGAATCACTTCTTTTTGTTAGGTAGCTCAGAAAAAATTCTCGAATGCCACGGTGTATTTCAACAACAACTGCTGCATAATGATATGAAGAGGATTTTCCTTCAAATTTCACCAAGACAAAATCATTTTCAGATATTTGCTCTAAAGGAACATTTTCTTCGGCATTAATGCTTTCTGGAAAGTCTTCATTGCTTGAAGAATCACTAAGCAAAATACTACTTTCAGAACTTTCTGAAAAAGAAATATGTTTCCTTTTTCTTGTTATCAATTTAGGCATTGGGGGTCTTTTTTTGCGTTATTTCAGTATTATTATTATTATTATTCACTGCTTTTTCAGGTGTTTGTGTCAAAATTTTTGTTGTTCCCTTTTTCTTCCTCGTTTGGCATCACATGTTCAAGGGAGAGCTTTTGGAAATGGTCTAACTGACTCCGGTGTAACTCGTACAGAGGATGATGCAGAAGGGCTATGTGCCTGTAGAGTTGTCAAGCTTATATCATTTGTTGACAGCTTTGAAATAACATCTTGAGTATCAACTTCACTTGTCATCATTGGTTCTGGACGATCAGATACATAAGAGGACAAGAAGTCCGTTTCTGTAAAATGGTTTTTGTTGAAAGGAAAAATTCCACTTTTTGAAAAGCCAACTAGAATATTTTTTGGCCTCATCGAAAGAGTAAATGCTCTATTTACAATACCAGGCACATGATAAAAATTGATGGTTTGGCCTGGGTTATTAAGCATCCAATCATTCAATGCACTATTATAATACCTTTTAAAAGGTCCATAGACACTGAGATCCAATGGTGTAATCTGTGGGAACAATGTGGGGGGAAAGTCACCATAACCACTCCATGGTTTTTTGCGAGTTTAATGGCTTCTATACTTACATGGCTTTCATGGTTGTCAAGTATAAGCAAGACAGGATTTTCATTGTTTGCATTCGTATGCTTTATGAAATGCTCCAATGCCTTAAAAAAGCTTTCGGCAGTCATCCAACCAGACTTGTGTACAAGTGAAAGGCTTCCATATGGAGCCCCATGAATCAAAAAATTGTTAGTCGTCGCACGGGGAAAAACAAATGCAGGTGGTATGGTATTTCCTGTAGCATTAATAAAACAGCAAATAGTTACCATTTTACCTCTTTCAGCAGATGTGGCCTGGCCAATTTGTTTCATTCCTTTTTTTGCAATGATATTTGGTGGCTTTTGTACAGTTGAACATCTTGTCTCATCACAATTAAATATTCTTTGTGGTTCAAACTTGTATTTTTGAAGAAGTTCTGCTACATTTGAATAAAATTTATCAACAATGAATTTGTTAAAGCTGGTTGATCGTGCAAGGCTTGTAGCTTCTGACGTTCTGATCATGGGTGCAAGACCTTCCGTCTCAGGACGGATTTCCGTCTTGGACAAATTTCCGAGACGGAGGTCGGGACGGAAAGAAATTCGATGACTTTCTTTCAGTTTTTACTTAAAAAATAATAATTGAGTATTTGGAAAATATGCTTTAATTGCTGGACCGTTCCATAACAACGAATTTACATCGACATTCTCTCGATTTTCCGCCATGGGCTTGTTTTGTTTGCAACGTTCTTTTGGAGGAATGGCTTTTCGACTCGCGCCGTTTGACTTTTTTTAGGTACAGGTCCGTTATTTCCAATTCACTGCATTGCAGACCGAGGAGTTGCTCGCTATTCTCCCTGATTTTTCGAAATAATCGGCTCTAATTGAAAATTTAGCTTTTTCTCATGCTATTTTCGATCATTCTTTCGTTTTTTTTCATTTGCGGTTTTTTTTTTTTTTTTTGTTTTTTTTTTTCAAACTTTACACGCATAAATGAAAATGATGTACGCTCTTAAAATGTCTTAAGAGTTGAATCTGAATCACCGATTGAGAGTGATTGCTGACGAGTTGAAATAGACACGTTTAGTGGTGACGTCAGGGGTTGCCAGAAACTCGGGGAAGTTTCCAATGATGCCGTTGCTATGCGCGTTGCTAAGGAAGAAACAACATAGGATCTTCGTACGAATAGGGTTAGAGCGATGTTCAATTGATGGTTTCTTGCCAATTAAAAGCTTCAATAATTTTTTTAGCGGTTTCAAGTTACATATAAGCCACCTGCAGACATCATTTGACGAATATCGATAGTTTTTACGTGTGAATCGGGTTAAAATTCGGCAAAACATAGACTTATGTGGAATACAAGTGTTGTTTTCTCGAGTTATACACTCTTCTTATTGTTATTTCTTTTTCTTTGTGTGGAGGGGAACAACTCCGCCATTTGAGAGGATCTGGGAAGACATTGCCCCTCTCCCCCGCTTTTGGAAAATTGCTGTATTTCTATAAATTTTGCGCAATTTTTTGTCTTTCGATGCAATATGCATTGACTGTATATGATTTAACCCCCCCCCCCCCCCCTTTGCAGAAAAATTTGAAATGACGGGACGAGGGAGATATATTTTTTTTAATCCTGTTTAAAGCTTTCTAAGAATTTGATTATAATTATTTTCTTCGGCCGGGATTTTTTTTTTTTTTTTTTTTTTAAATGTTACAAGTAATTTTTTGTTTGGGGAAGGAGAATTTTTCACTTTTCTCGATTGTGATGCTTGTTTGCATTGAAGTTATTTTTTTTCGAATGGGAGGGGGTTGTTAGGTTACATTGTCCTTATTCTAATGCGAGTTTGATTGGAATATTTTAGTTTAAAAGTTTTTCTTCTGCGAGAACACACACGTAATTTAAGTTAAACTCCAATTGAGCTCTATTCCGAATAGGAATAAAAACTAACTTGAAGAAATTGATAAAATTCCCATTGAACCTAGAAAAAAACTAATATGTATATCCTTGTCCCCCCCCCCCCCCAAAGAGCAATTACTTAAAATTATGCGCAGCAAGAAGAAATATCCCCTCCCCCCGAAGAAAAAAAGAATTTAATTGAAGTATGCATTGCAAATAGTAGAACAAACTGAAATTTTCGATGTATATTTATGTATATTGATATAAAAAATATGTATAACAAGTAGAGTAAAGTAAAAATCCCCCGCCTCGGAATACAAAAAAAAAAAAAAAGATTAAAATACTCGTGACAATTTGAAGAAAACACGCAATTCTCCATTTCCCCCAAAGAGCCCGAAGGAATGGAGTTTCATTAAAATATGCATTATTACTGGAACAAATGCAGAAAAATCCTCCCCCCCCCCCTCCAGGTATCGCTGACTAGGCTGACATGGTCTCTCGTCTTCTAAAGAAAAGAATGCATACAATTCAATTAAAACTACTCCTCTTCCTAAAAATAATAATAATAATAATTAAATTTCGCTCTAAACTTTAAAAGAAAAATCTCCCCCCCCCCCAAGTCATGATATTTCAAATTTCCTAGAAGGGTACGTACAAAAAGGAAATTGTCAATGTACGAGTATGTTGCGTCGAAAAACAGCAAAAATTACACTAAATTTATTGAAATACAGTTATTTTCCAAAAGGCATGAGATTGGCAATACCTCTCCTGACCCTCTCAAATGTCGGACCTGTCCCCCTCACCCCCAACGAAAAAGAAATAACAATAAGAAGAGTGTATAACTCTAGAAAACACACTTGTATTCCACATAATTCTATGTTTTGCCGAATTTTAACCCGATTCACATGTAAAAACTATCGATACTCGTCAAATGATGTCTACAGGTGGCTTATATGTAACTTGAAACCACTAAA
Organism: Uloborus diversus; assembly: GCF_026930045.1. Classification (NCBI taxonomy): domain Eukaryota; kingdom Metazoa; phylum Arthropoda; class Arachnida; order Araneae; family Uloboridae; genus Uloborus; species Uloborus diversus. The sequence continues at coordinate 96,086,439 of NC_072740.1, read as the reverse complement.
AAAAATTATTTAGACCATTTAATTGCCAGAAAACTATCAATTAAACATCGCTCTAACCCTATTCCTACGAAGATCCTATGCTGATTCTCCCTTAGCAACGCGCATAGCAACGGCATGATTGGAAACTTCCCCGTGTTTCTGGCAACCCCTGACGTCACACTAAACGTGTCTATAATTACGTCACAGCAAACGGCGTCCACCATACCAGGTAAAACGGAAACTATCGGGGACTTCAATGAAAATGGGAATTTTGGAAATAAACGAGGGGAAATTTCAAGCTGGTTAGAAACACCGATGAGCAACCGTTACTGCATTCTTGACGAAGACTTTAGGAATCACTAAATTCCAATGTCATTGAATCTAGCACTCGCTAGAATGGAAATATGGAAGGGGGAGTGAGAGAAAGGAAAGGAGAAAAATAACGGCAGCAAAAAAACGCTGCTGTCGCAAAGAGGGTAATCAGTTCGCAAATTAACCCGCAATTCTGAGGTCTTAAAACGTTGATATTTTGGACAATCTAAGAGGGGGGGGGGAGGTGTTACTCAAGGGTTACAGTATAAAATATCAAAAAACTGAATTGAAAGTCATTTTTGAAACTAAGAGTGGTTTGATACATCTCCTCTGCTAGCTCTTAAAAATTTAAAAGTCAAAGTTTTAGGCTGTCTTTAATGATGTAAAAGGGGAAGGGGGAGGTTTTAAAAAAAAATCAAAAATTGGAGTCTTAAAGACATTAATTTAGGCAATCTTTGGTGAATTTATGAGAGATGGTTTTGGTGTTTTAACATGAAAATGTTTTGTAGCTGATGTATTAAAAACTATTTGAGGCTATAATTTAATGGACTTGAGTGAAACGGCATTTGGGACCCTCTCCCGAAAAGTGTTTGTAATTGAAATCTTAAAACTTTTAGGCTGTCTTTAGCAATGTCAAGAGGAAGGGGCTCTCTTTAGGCAAAATTCCGACACTGGAGTCTTAAAAGAGCAACTTTAGACCGTCTTGGAGTTCGGGGTTCCCCTTTCCCAAAAAATATTCAAAGCTGAAGTATTCAGAACTCAATTTTAGGTAATCTTTAAAAGACTTTAAGAAGAGGGAATTCGAAGGCTTTCTCTCAATAAGTTTTAGAATTTAAATTCTTAAATCTTCGGTGATGAAAAGGGGAAACAGCAAATTGAAGTCAAATTTAATGAACTTAGGGGAAGAAGTTCGGGGGGGGAGGGGTTCCTCTCCCCGAAAATTTCTCCACGCTGAAGTATTGAAATGCTATTTTGACTATTTTTGAGTGAGTTAAGAGTCAGGGAATTCAGGGGTCTTTCTCGAGACATTTTCGAAATTGTAGTCTTAAAACTTTGGGTTGTCTTTGGCGATGTGTGGATGGGAGTTGCTCTCTCAATAGAAAAATAAATCTTAAACAAAAACTTACACTGAGTTTAGTAAACACAATGAGAGGGGGGGGGGGGTATTCCGCACCCCAGCCCGAAATATTTTCGTTTCTGAAATTTTAAGAGCTTTGTTTTGGACTATCTTTGGATGACTTAAGGGGGAAGGGTGTAGGAAGGTTCTTTCAAAAAGTTTCCAAAATTAAAGTATTAAAACTTTTAGGCTGTCATAAGTCATGTTTATAGGTAAGAGGGGTACTATTCCTACAAAACAAACCTTGTTTAAAAAATATATCTACTTCACTGAAGCGATTTTTTATTGCTAATTTTACCACCTGCTATCTTATGAAAGAATTCTTTTTCAAATGAAGACTGAGTGGGGGAATATCATTAGTCGGCCATACCCTTCCCCCCACCTTTCCTTCATTTCTGGTTTGTTGGCTTTACCTTATGTAGACATTCCGATCAGAACTGATTTATGTTGCAAAATAACTACCTTATGTCCTAAGCGATTTTATTGCTACAATAAAAATGTTTACGATCGGCAAAAACTAATGGGGCTGCGCTGCCAACGCTTTTACCCCTAACATTATCCAACATCGTCTAAAATTGCGTTTCTGGAACTTCAATTTCAAAATATGTTTGAAGACTGGAGGAGGGTTCCTGAACTCCATTCCTTCCATAGTGCATTCAAAAAGTGTATAAACGTTATGAAAGACGGAGTACAATTTCATTTTTAAAACTTTAGTTTCTGGGAGGGCCCAGAGCACCGTCTCCCCTTTCTCTAATATTTTTGAAGGCTGCTCAATATTGTTATTTTGGGACTAACAGTTTGAAATAATTGATGTAAGAGTCCCTGAACCCCTCCTTTCCCAAAACTTTACAGAAATGGCATACCATGGCGTTTTTTGAACTTCAATTTCAAAAAATTTCTGAGGAGAGTTCCCCAGACCCCCCCCCCCCCCTCCACTCATTGCCGGATTTTAGATTTTTTGGAATTATGATGTCAAAACGCTTAAATATTACAATTTAAAGGCTTAAAATTTAAATCAAACACAGATTCCAAAACTGGCATTGTTAAAATCTACAACATTAATACACATAAATTTTTCCTTAAGCCTGCATGCGGGCGGGGGGGGGGGGGGGAGCTGAAAATGTTTTCCGTCTTGAACACATCACCAAACTTGCACCCATGTTTCTGATTGATAAACACCAATAGCGTTGCATGAAACCATAGAGCCAATTGCAACATGATTTATTATCAACATCCCAATTTGCTGGAACTTTTATTTGTATAGCTACACCAAACTCAACCGCCAATTTTCTAATTTCCACTGTAGTCAAACCATGATGCATGTTTGCTGCCATTATCAAATACTCAACCAGTTCCTCTTCTTGCTTTTGGGAAAACACTTTCTTTGGCACTGTTCTCGGAGTTAAAACAAATGCTCCCTCCTTTTGTTTTGCTTTACAGACATGCCTGGAAAGTTGTGATTTTGAAATATTAAACTTTTCAGCTGCTGTTCGAATTGACATATTTTAATTGAGAACTGCTTTAATAGCAGCATTTATAGCTTCTTCTGATGCCCTCTCTCGATCAGTTTTTCTTTCTTTATTGCGTGGCATCTGAAATTGCAAAAAGAGCCATAAACACATTGTAAATTTTTAATCATTTTAAATTTTATTAGTTTTGTAATTAAGTTTTCTAATGAGAGAAAATAAAATTACTTCATTTATGCTTCATGTATATGGTGGTTTTATTAAGTTACTGATAAATTCTTCAGTGAATATCAGTTCTAAATGCTCTATTTACTATATTTAAGAACTTTTAATAAATCACTTTGGAATATATTGTTCTGTTGAAATTACTATTAATTCTAACCCATTTAATCTTTTAAATAAGTCATGCATATAACGAATAATAAGTTACCTATGAACCATCAAACCAATTGTCCCATTAAACCCCACATGCTGATATTTCATATTTTTCTAATCTACACAGCACATGTTTATTTATAGTCTATTGAGCTAAGTTTGATATAAAATAGAATATTTATGTTATATTAATTAGTAGTCTCAATAACAATTTCAAGCAATGATGATTTGTAAATGTCATTCAAATAAAAAAAAATCACACTTTTTATAGTTGAAAACAAACTTTCTTCTTGCACTCTTTCATACAATTACAAATGGCTGACTTCTTGTAGTTGAAGATAGCAGCTTTGGTGTTGCCATTCAGGTGTAAGATAATTTTTTCTAAAAAATAATATTTTCAAGAAAATTTGGCCACTGTCCCATTAGATCCTTGTCCCATTACACCCCACTCTCCCCTAGCCTAACTTGATTAGTTGATCTGCTTGCATTATTTGCTGTGTTCGTTTGTAATAACGTGCAATTTTTTTTTTTTTTTTTGCATTTATGTATATTTTTGCATAGCACAATTATAGTTTTGAGTGTGCTAGTTTAAACAGTAGTCTCTAGTTCCTATCGTCACTCAAGAGTTGCAATGTATGTCAGTGTTCTTGATTTTTTTTTTTTTTTAATTTCTTAACTTCTCTCTATTTCTTAACTTCAACTGGCAAAACTACATAGATCCCTCTTTCTGTGTGCGTAACAGATTTTCAGACTCTTGCAATTACTTTTCCTCCGAAATTAGTTCAGAACAAAATACAAATTTGCAGTTTTTCTTACACTATTATAGTTGAGAAAAGTCATTGTTCAGCATATTATTTTACCCTAAAAACATTCATGATGATGATGATGGAAACCTTATCTTTAAGCAAAGCATAAAACAAAGTTTCATCTTATAATGTTAAAGCAAAACGTTTTATTCGTTATAACGTTCAAGCAAAAAGGAACATATGTTTCAAATAGCTCAATACGTTTTTTGATGCCATGATTTTTTTTTCTTTTAAAGAATTGTAATTTATGTCCCGAAAACTTCAATTCTATTACTAGTTTAAGTTGTCTCTGGGAGGAAGTACAGGGCGAAGCCCCAGAAGTACTCCTGCAGTATTTGCAAGAAATGGGGTGATGCACAAACCTGCTGAGCAAGCCACCATAGGCAGCAAGACACAGATGCTACGCAGCAGGCGGCGTGCACCAAACCGCCATGATCGGCTAATCTAGCTTCCCCCGCGGCTAGTTCCTATCTAAAATTAATAAATGTCGTTGTATGTGACTTTCTGTGTCATCGCAACTCCTGGTGAATTACAAAAAACTGAGCATCGAACCAGGTATCGATAGATTCGTAATTTTCCGAGATACATGTTTAGCTATGTGGCATAGCTGTGAGACCTTAATTAGCGAAAATATTAACATAACTGCCGACTTGTACAATTTAGCTGTACAGTCGACTCCCTCTACAACGCGATTCGACCTACGCGAAATGGCTATAACGCGAATGTTTCATGAGTAACGAATTTTAGAGCTAACGCGAACTTTTCACCCACAACACGAATTTTTTTGGAAGGAGTTATTAGCTTCGTTATTGGCTACTAAATATTGATTTCGTGAATGTTATTACATCCCTTTCAGTATCACTGATTGATGACAGTCAAAGTTCCCACACCAAACTAGTCTAATGCATCAAATAACCACTCAGCATCTTTCATTTATTTATTATTTTTTTAGTCTAAACATAAAAGTTGTTGAAATATAATGGCACCTTAGTGTCACCTTTATCTAAAGTATGTGAAGATGGGAAGAAAAAGAAAATTTCTGATAAAAAATATAAAAAACGCTAAAACTCTCGATATGCTTGAACAAGCAAACGTATTTAAAAATGTAGAATTAGTTAAGAATAACGATTTGATCATGGAGCATAAATCATCACTATCTTCATTTTTTAACTCTTAAATATTGTTACTGTATCTACTGTACTATTATAGTTTTTCATTTTAATTTTACGCCTTTCATTCCCATTGGTCATTCATTTTGTTCATCTTAAAGTATTTCATGTTGAACAACAGTTTTTTTTTTATTTTTTAAGTACAGTAACAGTTGAGTTCTTTATGCAAGAAACTATTGTGTAGGGTTAAGGAACGCTTTAGAGCAGTTTAAGGGGTGTTTATAAATGTTTGGTATGCTTTAAAAAATTTGTATGCATATATTTTTCCCCAACGCAAAATGTCGGCTTACGTGAGGAGTCTTGGAACGCATCCTTCGCGTAAGTCGGGACTCGACTGTAGGGGAGACCGGGGCAAGATGACGAGCCGGGCAAGATGACGAATGCCTTAATTTTTCTATTCTCCACTAGGTAACTGCATCAACTGCATGCTACTGGCTCTCCTATCCGCTGTTCGTTCAGCAATAGTATAGAGACGCTGAAATCGCGTTATTTGTGTTAGTTTTGAAGCGCTGATTGTTTACCATTGCCATGGTATAACTTTTATGCACGTGTAAATAAGCTCTGCTGCATATACATATTAGATATATCATGTCTCTGGAGTATTTATGAGTAACTTAGTTTAAATACTACCTATTACCATGAATAAATATCAATTAGTCGCCTTCTTTTATGGCAATGGAGAAAAATCCGTTCAAACAGACAGTCCGGGGTAAGATGACAGATCGAAGCGAGGGGCAAGATGACGAGCTCGTCATCTTGCCCCGTGTTTCGGAATTTATTAAAATAACTATATTGTCCATTTTATTAAATCCTGTAAACGCTTATTTGTCTGTGTGTTTGTCCACGCTACCTTGCGCTTCTATAACTAGTTAATCTAATGACTACATAGTTGACTGAATTAAACCAAGCAAAGAATCTCCTGCTCTGTTGGTTATTGACAATCATAAATCTCACATAACTTTGCAGGCTATGTTATATTGTAGTGAAAAACATTATCATGGTTGGGTTTCCACCCCATACATCGCATCGTCTCTAGCTACTGATGCGTCATCTTTCTGCCCATTAAAAACCTAATACAGCCAAGCATGTGACAACTTTATGGTCATTCATCGAGGACAAACTATCACAGACAAAAATATTGGTGAGCGTTTAAGCACCGCCCACTTCAAAGCAGCTACATTTGGAAAATGCCGCTAAGGATTTAAAGAATGAGGCATGAGACTCATTCTCTTGTTTTTAGCGGACTATGATGCTGTTGGCAATGAAACTGAGACTAATAGTGCTAATCTTCGGACCTTGGGAGGAGAAAAAAAACATAAATCCTCTAGACGAAGCAGAAGTTATGGCAAATGCTGTTACCGATGCACCAAAGAAGCCTGTTAGTGTTTCTGGTTTCATTGCATTGCCTAAAGCAACACAATGCGTGAGAACAAAAAGGAAAAAGCAAAAAACTAAGCTCACACATTCTTACACGCACAGCCATCAAATAAATGTCAGAACAAGGGGCAAAGAGGAAGAAAAGAAATAATTATTTAAAAAAGAGAGAAATTTTAAGCTCGTGAAGCTAAAAATGGAGTAAAAAAACTCAAACTAAGTTCCTGTATGCCCAAGTCTATACAACTCATGCCAAGCAATCTAGTTGAAACAACTTCAAATAATAATGTTATAAGATGCCCTGCTTTGTAAAGAGGAATAGTGTGACACTGCAACAGAAGAATGGATTCAGTGCTGTAAAAGCCAAAAGTGGTTGCATGAAGAATGTTCCAATTATGAAAATGGTATTTTTATTTGTTAGCTGCACAACTTAACGCTTCAACAGCACGCTACAATGCATTACGCTTAATTTGATATTTTGTAAGATGTAAAACACAGTAATCATTTGTAAAGCTAGGTAACATATGCAAAACATAAGATATGTTCAACCCTTTTCAACGTCGTCATGTTGCCCCAAGGCCAAAGTCATCTTGCCCCAGTACTGTGGCAAGATGACGATTTGTTAGGGTTATGAAAAAATAAAAATATCCTTCGTTATTTTTATTTGAAAAATTAAATGGTAACATATTTAATACAAAGGACTACTCTAACAGCTCATGTAAAATTAATTTTACTATCCTTAAAAATAAATTAATAAACAACAAAAATTGTTAGCATAGTCATCTTGCCCCGGTCTCCCCTACATTGTAAAATTTTCGGACATTTTGTTCGATTGTACGGTCTCATGACAGATTTGTGTGAGAACTGCGCACTTCTTTACCGGATAACAGCATAGGGAACATTTTAATCTGTAAGAACTTACAGAAAAACTATTGTTTTGAGCAAGTTTTTGATAGACAATTTTTGAAAGCTACAAAGTCAGCAACTTTTCAGAGTTTAAGTTCAAAGAAATAAAAGTTTATTTATTTACTTATTTTAAATTTATTTTTTGCTTATAAAAGCACAGATAAAGTAAAGGTGAGGATTTGAAAGTATTAAAGTTGGCATGGTAGCAGCTATGTATTAATTAAAAAAGTATTTAAAACCTATCATTTTCTCCTATTGGTTCTTCGTTTGGAAGATTTTTCCTTTCTTTCGGAACACTTTTTTCCCATAATATTCCCCATCATTCTGGCAGATGTGGCTCACAGAGCGAAGGTTTTTCTTTTTCTCAAGGACACGTTATTCTGCGTTTGCAATTTCTCTCTCTTTTTTTTTTCTGCTTAAAGCGGAAGTTATTGAACAGTTAAGAATCGAATGAGTCTAGAGCTGTGCAGCAAAAAAAAAAAAAAAAACACTGTTTTCTAATTAATGTACCGATGCAGGCGATGAGTTTTTTGGTGCAATATTTTTTTCATCTTTTCCTTTGAAGGAATGTAATTTACGTATCGAAAACGTCGTTTAAATTTCTTTCACTAATCGAAGCCAAAGGCAGTACAGCTCCGTTGCGTAGGCGCTGTGCTTAAGTTCTTTGGAGGAACATAGTTGTACACCAACCCAACGAAGGTGAATTTTACGAGCCACCGTAGGCGGCGAGGCTGATGCCGCAGGTGGCTAGTATATATATAAAATATGAAATGTGTTTTGTAAGCTTTAATTTTTAATTTAGTTACTTTATATTTTTAATGTTTTTCTTTTTCTTTGCAGCCAAATGGTGCAGCTTGACATTTGATTTTTATTCTGTTTTGGTTGCAGTGTTTGTATATTTCTTTTATGCCTATTTAATTTCTTTGTACATTTTAAAATAAATGAGTTTATCTTTTGTTGATTAAGTTAAGCGTTTTATTTTGAGTTTTACCTGACCATTCCTATTGTTTTCTAGTGTTTGTTGAAAGATTGTTTTCCTTCCCTTCTGTAAAACATAAGTTATTATAATGTTTTTATTTCCTTCATTTGTTATGTGCATTTTTCATTTAGGTAAATGAAGTTTGCTTTTAGGTACTGTAATTTTAGCATGACTTTGAATGTATGCTATGTTATTAATGTCACTACTCTTTTGTGAAACTTTCTTTAAACCTCATTGAGACATGTGGTTTACATAAAAAAACAGGAGAGTTTATCTAACTGCTTATTAGGGTAGTCCTGATTGATATGGGATTTTTTTTATTAGGGGGGGGGGGTAGAATGAACTAGCAATGCTCCTAGTTTTGTAAAGCAATGATAAAAAAAAATCATATATACAAAATTTGAACTAACTAAACTCTGGCACAACAACCCATGGGAGCCAGAGCCTGCTGTGCCCAACTCAATTTTTTGATGTCTCTGGGTTGCAAGACATGTTCCCGTAAGTTGGTCAGCCGAATGCGGAACTCCAGTGTTTAGTTCCCAAGCACGCTTAGTACTCATTTTATCGACCCACTTGAAGGTTTAAAGGCCGAGTCTACCTTGCCCAACTCGGTAATCAAACTCGGGTCTGCGGCGTGGATGCGCGGCACCTGAGCTTTCAAAATTTGAATTTGTTCTGTCATTAATAGAAAAAGACCTTAGGACTGTAATATTTAATATTTTTATAGCATGATCAATTAAAAATTGTTTTAATTAATTAGACTTAATTGGAAATACCTACCAAAACAAAATAGTAATTCATAAGACCCGGCAATTTTTTCCAAGCTTTTATGATTCAGCTTTGTCTCTTTTTAAAAGTTGTTAGTTTCAAAAAAAAAAAAAAAACTTCAACCGTTCCTTAATATAGAAGAAATAAATTTCACTAGCTATTATTCTAGCTAATGCTGGTGAACCCCCTTTTGAGGTAACTTTTTTTTTCTTTACTATATATTTTCTCTACTAGTTGCAGAAAAATACATGAGAATGAGATTTTGTCGTAAGAATAAAAAATTCCAACTTTAAGAAAAAAAAAAGACTTCTATTATTGTTCCAAATCATGTACCCCATAAGGGGCTTGAGTTAATTTTCATGAATTCAGTTAACATTTTCCAAGAGTCACTGATATGTATGTTGGAATAAATGCCAAGGGAAAGGTTTGGTATCGAGTAATTCCAACTACAGACAACAATACAGACTACCCTTCTGATTTCTTTTACAGTGCGCGGCAAAAGGCTCTCATGAATTTGTAAAATTATTGCTCCTTAGTTGGCGCAGGTAGGAAACACAATGCTTTATTTTTTGCTATGTACTATCAGCAAAAACCCTGTAGCTGTAAAAACTTGGCTGCTTGTGTGCTCTCACTGATCTTATCTATTACAAAAGGTTCTATTTCAGCTTCCAGTTTATCCAGGGAACAACTACACTGCCGTGGGAAAGATAAAGAGCGGCATCTGTAAATTTGTCAGCTATTGCACTTTAGCTTTATTGTACATGCTTGGTTATTTGGTTTCCAGTGAAAATAAAGCATGAAAAAAATAAATATGCCACATTCCAACAATCCACTAATTTTATTATGGAATCTAACATGCGTTTCTTCAAATAGCTAGGAAACTAATTTCTGCAGATACAGACCTTTACGCCCCTTTTGTTAAAAAGGCGTTTGTCAACATTGGTCGTAAGTTGACTTACGCCCTTTTAACAAAAAATAGCAATTCAATTCCATAAATTGTAAATAGTATTATACAAATTACACCCTCAAATTATGGTTCGACCCTTGGTGCATGGACCCGAGTGGTCGCAAACATGGGTCTTTTTGACTCTCCGCATCAACCCTGCCAGGCTGCACTGATGGTGAACCATAAAATTTGCAACATTTTCAATTATGTTACTGAAGGTGATGTTGCACTTAGAGGAATTACTCTAGCTCGTACCTGGGGCGGATACAGAAAAATATTTTGGGTGGGGCCGGGAAATTGAATAGCACCTCCTCCCCCCCCCCCCACATACAATGTTTTCATGATTTTTATTTTTAAATGCTTTTTTTGGGGGGGGGGAACCCTTCAGGCCAATAAAGAGATGCTATACAATGAGTGATTTTAATTTACATTCTCATAATGATTATAACACGAGGGCAATGTTATTAAATAAACTCATACCTCGTTTGACGTTTATATAACTGTAAAATATTATATGATCAAGAAAAATCATAGCTTCATAACATTTAAGTTTTATTGAAGAATTTAGAAACTATTTCTGTGTGAATTTCAAAGCAGTTGCTGATTTGTTTTTTAAAGCCATGATTCAGTTGAGATAGCCTTTTGATACTAAATGCCGTTTCCATTAGTACCAAGGTTTTGCCAAGAATCCACCATACGATTTCTTTCATTTTGCATTTTTAATAAGCTGAAAAAGAAATCCATTATTTCTTGGTTCGAAATGACTCTTTTAGGTACTCCTAGATATTTTTAAAAAAATGTTAATTGTTATTGGTTCTATCAAAGAAAATCGACGAATCGCGATATTACGTCCCCTTGAATTTGAAACCAATAAGTCAAATCGAGGCCTTCGAGAAGTCCCAGCCGGAAAGAAAATCTTCAATGCATATTTTTTTTTCTAATTTGATAATTCTTTTTTTAAAACTTTTCTCTTTTGCGAAGTCAGTCAGTCAGTCAGTCAGGCAGTCTCAGTAAGCAGTAAGACTCCGACCGACAGAGCACCGATAGCCTAATGGCAAGACCGTTGGGCTTCCAAGCGAGTGGCCTTGGGGTCGGGTCCCAGACGGAAAGAATATGTTCAATGTATATATTTCTTTTCTAATTTGATTTTTTTTTTCAATTTCTTTTGCAAATATTGATTATTAATGTAGGGAGGAAAATTCTGAGTCAGTTTAATTATTCGACCAGTAGATTTCAAAGTGTTTGAATCAATAATTACAAAGGTGCATTTTTTGTTTTTATTTTGTTTAAGACTCCGATTGGCAGACGTCCGATTAGCCCATTAGGAGAGCGTTGGGCTTCCATGCGAGTGGCCCTGGGTTCGAGTCCCAGCCGGAAAAAAAAAAAAACATTCAATGCGTATTTTTTTTTTTTTTTTTCGAATTTGATAATTCTTTTTTTTTTTCAATTTTTCTCTTTTGCGAAGTCAGTCAGTCAAGCAGTCAATTTAGTCATTCAGTCTGTCAGTTAGTCTGTCAAGCAGTCTCAGTCATTCAGCCAGTCAGGCAGTAAGACTCTGACCGATAGAGGTCCGATAGCCTAATGGCTAGACCGTTGGGATTCCAAGCGAGTGGCCTTGGCTTCGAGTCTGATCCTGAACGAAAACTTTAATGAATATTTTTCGTTTCTAATTTAAAAAATTCTTTTTTTTTTTTTTTTAAATTTTTCACTTTTGCGAATATTGATTATTTATGTAGGGAGGAAAATTCTGAGTCGGTTTAATTATTCGACCTGTAGATTTCAAAGTGTTTGAATCAAGAATTACAAAGGTGCATTTTTTGTTTTTATTATATTTAAGACTCCGATTGACAGACGTCCGATAGCCTAGTAGGAGAGCGTTGGGCTTCCATGCGAGTGGCCCTGGGTTCGAGACTCAGCCGGAAAGAAAATCTTCAATGCGTATTTTTTTTTTTCGAATTTGATAATTCTTTTTTTTTTATTTTTCTCTTTTGCGAAGTCAGTCAGTCAGTCCGTCCATCAGTCAGTCAGTCATTTAGTCTCAGTCAGTCAGTCAGCCTATTTCAGTCAGTCCAGTCACTCACTCAGTCAGTCATTCAGTCTCATTCAGTCAGTCCGTCAGTCCAGTCCAGTCAGTCAGTCCGTCACTCAGTCAGTCACTCCGTCAGTCTCCTTCAGTCAGTCTGTCAGTCGGTCAGTCCAGTCCAGTCAGTCAATTAGGAAGTCAGTCAGTCAGTCTCAGTCAGTCAGTCAGTCTCAGTCAGTTAGTCATTCAGTCAGTCAGTCAAGCAGTCAGTCATTTAGTCTCAGTCAGTCAGTCAGCCCATTTCAGTCAGTCCAATCAGTCACTCAGTCAGTCAGTCAGTTAGTCAATCTGTCTCATTCAGTCAGTCGGTCAGTCCAGTCCAGTCAGTCAGTCCGTCACTCAGTCAGTTAGTGAGTCAGTCTGTCAGTCTCCTTCAGTCAGTCAGTCAGTCCAGTCAGTCAATTAGGAAGTCAAGCAGTCAGTCAGTTAGTCAGTATCAATCATTCAGTCAGTCGGTCAGTATCAGTCAGTCAGTGAGTCAGTTAGTGAGTCATTCAGTCTGTCAGTCAGGCAGTCTCAGTAAGGCAGTAAGACTCCGACCGACAGAGCTCTGATAGTTTAATGGCTAGACCGCTGGGCTTCCAAGCGAGTGGCCCTGGGTTCAAGTCCCAGCCGGAAAGAAAATCTCCAATGCATTTTTTTTTCTAATTTGATAATTCTTTTTTTAAAACTTTTCTCTTTTGCGAAGTCAGTCAGTCAAGCAGTCAGTCTCGGTCAGTCAGTCAGTCAGTCAGGCAGTCTCAGTAAGCAGTAAGACTCCGACCGACAGAGCACCGATAGCCTAATGGCAAGACCGTTGGGCTTCCAAGCGAGTGGCCCTGGGGTCGGGTCCCAGCCGGAAAGAATATGTTCAATGTATATATTTCTTTTCTAATTTGATTTTTTTTTCAATTTCTTTTGCAAATATTGATTATTAATGTAGGGAGGAAAATTCTGAGTCAGTTTAATTATTCGACCAGTAGATTTCAAAGTGTTTGAGTCAATAATTACCAAGGTGCATTTTTTGTTTTTATTATATTTAAGACTCCGCTCGACAAAGCTCCGATAGCCTAATGGCTATACCGTTGGACTTCCAAGCGAGTGGCCCTGGGGTCGAGTCCCAGCCGGAAAGAATATGTTCAATGTATGTAATTCTTTTCTAGTTTGAAAATTCTCTTTTTTTTCAATTTCTTTTGCAAATATTGATTATTTATGTAGGGAAGAAAATTCTGAGTCAGTTTAATTATTCGACCAGTAGATTTCAAAGTGTTTGAATCAATAATTACAAAGGTGCATTTTTTGTTTTTATTATATTTAAGACTCCGATTGGCAGACGTCCGATTAGCCTATTAGGAGAGCGTTGGGCTTCCATGCGAGTGGCCCTGGGTTCGAGTCCCAGCCGGAAAAAAAAAACATTCAATGCGTATTTTTTTTTTTTTTTTCGAATTTGATAATTCTTTTTTTTTTCAATTTTTCTCTTTTGCGAAGTCAGTCAGTCAGTCCGTCCATCAGTCAGTCAAGCAGGCAGTCATTTAGTCTCAGTCATTCAGTCAGTCAGTCAGCCCATTTCAGTCAGTCCAGTCACTCACTCACTCAGTCAGTCAGTCAGTCATTCAGTCTCATTCAGTCAGTCCGTCAGTCTCATTCTGTCAGTCGGTCAGTCCAGTCCAGTCAGTCAGTCGGTCAGTTCAGTCCAGTCAGTCAATTAGTAAGTCAAGCAGTCATTCAGTCAGTCAGTCATTTAGTCTCAGTCAGTCAGTCAGTCCAATCAGTCACTCAGTTAGTCAATCTGTCTCATTCAGTCAGTCGGTCAGTCCAGTCCAGTCAGTCAGTCCGTCACTTAGTCAGTTAGTGAGTCAGTCTGTCAGTCTCCTTCAGTCAGTCGGTCAGTCCAGTCCAGTCAGTCAATTAGGAAGTCAAGCAGTCAGTCAGTTAGTCAGTATCAATCATTCAGTCAGTCGGTCAGTATCAGTCAGTCAGTGAGTCAGTTAGTGAGTCATTCAGTCTGTCAATCAGGCAGTCTCAGTAAGGCAGTAAGACTCCGACCGACAGAGCTCTGATAGTTTAATGGCTAGACCGCTGGGCTTCCAAGCGAGTGGCCCTGGGTTCAAGTCCCAGCCGGAAAGAAAATCTTCAATGCATATTTTTTTTTCTAATTTGATAATTCTTTTTTTAAAACTTTTCTCTTTTGCGAAGTCAGTCAGTCAGTCAGTCAGGCAGTCTCAGTAAGCAGTAAGACTCCGACCGACAGAGCACCGATAGCCTAATGGCAAGACCGTTGGGCTTCCAAGCGAGTGGCCCTGGGGTCGGGTCCCAGCCGGAAAGAATATGTTCAATGTATATATTTCTTTTCTAATTTGATTTTTTTTTTCAATTTCTTTTGCAAATATTGATTATTAATGTAGGGAGGAAAATTCTGAGTCAGTTTAATTATTCGACCAGTAGATTTCAAAGTGTTTGAATCAATAATTACAAAGGTGCATTTTTTGTTTTTATTTTGTTTAAGACGCCGATTGGCAGACGTCCGATTAGCCCATTAGGAGAGCGTTGGGCTTCCATGCGAGTGGCCCTGGGTTCGAGTCCCAGCCGGAAAAAAAAACATTCAATGCGTATTTTTTTTTTTTTTTTCGAATTTGATAATTCTTTTTTTTTTTCAATTTTTCTCTTTTGCGAAGTCAGTCAGTCAAGCAGTCAATTTAGTCATTCAGTCTGTCAGTTAGTCTGTCAAGCAGTCTCAGTCATTCAGCCAGTCAGGCAGTAAGACTCTGACCGATAGAGGTCCGATAGCCTAATGGCTAGACCGTTGGGATTCCAAGCGAGTGGCCTTGGCTTCGAGTCTGATCCTGAACGAAAACTTTAATGAATATTTTTCGTTTCTAATTTAAAAAATTCTTTTTTTTTTTTTTTAAATTTTTCACTTTTGCGAATATTGATTATTTATGTAGGGAGGAAAATTCTGAGTCGGTTTAATTATTCGACCTGTAGATTTCAAAGTGTTTGAATCAAGAATTACAAAGGTGCATTTTTTGTTTTTATTATATTTAAGACTCCGATTGACAGACGTCCGATAGCCTAGTAGGAGAGCGTTGGGCTTCCATGCGAGTGGCCCTGGGTTCGAGACTCAGCCGGAAAGAAAATCTTCAATGCGTATTTTTTTTTTCGAATTTGATAATTCTTTTTTTTTTTATTTTTCTCTTTTGCGAAGTCAGTCAGTCAGTCCGTTCATCAGTCAGTCAGTCATTTAGTCTCAGTCAGTCAGTCAGCCCATTTCAGTCAGTCCAGTCACTCACTCAGTCAGTCATTCAGTCTCATTCAGTCAGTCCGTCAGTCCAGTCCAGTCAGTCAGTCCGTCACTCAGTCAGTTAGTGAGTCAGTCTGTCAGTCTCCTTCAGTCAGTCAGTCAGTCCAGTCAGTCAATTAGGAAGTCAAGCAGTCAGTCAGTTAGTCAGTATCAATCATTCAGTCAGTCGGTCAGTATCAGTCAGTCAGTGAGTCAGTTAGTGAGTCATTCAGTCTGTCAGTCAGGCAGTCTCAGTAAGGCAGTAAGACTCCGACCGACAGAGCTCTGATAGTTTAATGGCTAGACCGCTGGGCTTCCAAGCGAGTGGCCCTGGGTTCAAGTCCCAGCCGGAAAGAAAATCTCCAATGCATTTTTTTTTCTAATTTGATAATTCTTTTTTTAAAACTTTTCTCTTTTGCGAAGTCAGTCAGTCAAGCAGTCAGTCTCGGTCAGTCAGTCAGTCAGTCAGTCAGGCAGTCTCAGTAAGCAGTAAGACTTTGAACGACAGAGCACCGATAGCCTAATGGCAAGACCGTTGGGCTTCCAAGCGAGTGGCCCTGGGGTCGGGTCCCAGCCGGAAAGAATATGTTCAATGTATATATTTCTTTTCTAATTTGATTTTTTTTTCAATTTCTTTTGCAAATATTGATTATTAATGTAGGGAGGAAAATTCTGAGTCAGTTTAATTATTCGACCAGTAGATTTCAAAGTGTTTGAGTCAATAATTACCAAGGTGCATTTTTTGTTTTTATTATATTTAAGACTCCGCTCGACAAAGCTCCGATAGCCTAATGGCTATACCGTTGGACTTCCAAGCGAGTGGCCCTGGGGTCGAGTCCCAGCCGGAAAGAATATGTTCAATGTATGTAATTCTTTTCTAATTTGAAAATTCTCTTTTTTTTCAATTTCTTTTGCAAATATTGATTATTTATGTAGGGAGGAAAATTCTGAGTCAGTTTAATTATTCGACCAGTAGATTTCAAAGTGTTTGAATCAATAATTACAAAGGTGCATTTTTTGTTTTTATTATATTTAAGACTCCGATTGGCAGACGTCCGATTAGCCTATTAGGAGAGCGTTGGGCTTCCATGCGAGTGGCCCAGGGTTCGAGTCCCAGCCGGAAATAAAAACATTCAATGCGTTTTTTTTTTTTTTTCGAATTTGATAATTCTTTTTTTTTTTTTCAATTTTTCTCTTTTGCGAAGTCAGTCAGTCAGTCCGTCCATCAGTCAGTCAAGCAGGCAGTCATTTAGTCTCAGTCATTCAGTCAGTCAGTCAGCCCATTTCAGTCAGTCCAGTCACTCACTCAGTCAGTCAGTCAGTCATTCAGTCTCATTCAGTCAGTCCGTCAGTCTCATTCTGTCAGTCGGTCAGTCCAGTCCAGTCAGTCAGTCGGTCAGTCCAGTCCAGTCAGTCAATTAGTAAGTCAAGCAGTCATTCAGTCAGTCAGTCATTTAGTCTCAGTCAGTCAGTCAGTCCAATCAGTCACTCAGTTAGTCAATCTGTCTCATTCAGTCAGTCGGTCAGTCCGTCACTTAGTCAGTTAGTGAGTCAGTCTGTCAGTCTCCTTCAGTCAGTCGGTCAGTCCAGTCCAGTCAGTCAATTAGGAAGTCAAGCAGTCAGTCAGTTAGTCAGTATCAATCATTCAGTCAGTCGGTCAGTATCAGTCAGTCAGTGAGTCAGTTAGTGAGTCATTCAGTCTGTCAATCAGGCAGTCTCAGTAAGGCAGTAAGACTCCGACCGACAGAGCTCTGATAGTTTAATGGCTAGACCGCTGGGCTTCCAAGCGAGTGGCCCTGGGTTCAAGTCCCAGCCGGAAAGAAAATCTTCAATGCATATTTTTTTTTCTAATTTGATAATTCTTTTTTTAAAACTTTTCTCTTTTGCGAAGTCAGTCAGTCAGTCAGTCAGGCAGTCTCAGTAAGCAGTAAGACTCCGACCGACAGAGCACCGATAGCCTAATGGCAAGACCGTTGGGCTTCCAAGCGAGTGGCCCTGGGGTCGGGTCCCAGCCGGAAAGAATATGTTCAATGTATATATTTCTTTTTTAATTTGATTTTTTTTTCAATTTCTTTTGCAAATATTGATTATTAATGTAGGGAGGAAAATTCTGAGTCAGTTTAATTATTCGACCAGTAGATTTCAAAGTGTTTGAATCAATAATTACAAAGGTGCATTTTTTGTTTTTATTTTGTTTAAGACTCCGATTGGCAGACGTCCGATTAGCCCATTAGGAGAGCGTTGGGCTTCCATGCGAGTGGCCCTGGGTTCGAGACTCAGCCGGAAAGAAAATCTTCAATGCGTATTTTTTTTTTCGAATTTGATAATTCTTTTTTTTTTATTTTTCTCTTTTGCGAAGTCAGTCAGTCAGTCCGTCCATCAGTCAGTCAGTCATTTAGTCTCAGTCAGTCAGTCATTCAGTCAGTCAGTCAGCCCATTTCAGTCAGTCCAGTCACTCACTCAGTCAGTCATTCAGTCAGTCCGTCAGTCCAGTCCAGTCAGTCAGTCAGTCCGTCAGTCCAGTCCAGTCCGTCACTCAGTCAGTCACTCTGTCAGTCTCCTTCAGTCAGTCTGTCAGTCGGTCAGTCCAGTCCAGTCAGTCAATTAGGAAGTCAGTCAGTCAGTCTCAGTCAGTCAGTCTCAGTCAGTTAGTCATTCAGTCAGTCAGTCAAGCAGTCAGTCATTTAGTCTCAGTCAGTCAGTCAGCCCATTTCAGTCAGTCCAATCAGTCACTCAGTCAGTCAGTCAGTAAGTCAATCTGTCTCATTCAGTCAGTCGGTCAGTCCAGTCCAGTCAGTCAGTCCGTCACTCAGTCAGTTAGTGAGTCAGTCTGTCAGTCTCCTTCAGTCAGTCAGTCAGTCCAGTCAGTCAATTAGGAAGTCAAGCAGTCAGTCAGTTAGTCAGTATCAATCATTCAGTCAGTCGGTCAGTATCAGTCAGTCAGTGAGTCAGTTAGTGAGTCATTCAGTCTGTCAGTCAGGCAGTCTCAGTAAGCAGTAAGACTCCGACCGACAGAGCACCGATAGCCTAATGGCAAGACCGTTGGGCTTCCAAGCGAGTGGCCCTGGGGTCGGGTCCCAGCCGGAAAGAATATGTTCAATGTATATATTTCTTTTCTAATTTGATTTTTTTTTCAATTTCTTTTGCAAATATTGATTATTAATGTAGGGAGGAAAATTCTGAGTCAGTTTAATTATTCGACCAGTAGATTTCAAAGTGTTTGAATCAATAATTACCAAGGTGCATTTTTTGTTTTTATTATATTTAAGACTCCGCTCGACAAAGCTCCGATAGCCTAATGGCTATACCGTTGGACTTCCAAGCGAGTGGCCCTGGGGTCGAGTCCCAGCCGGAAAGAATATGTTCAATGTATGTAATTCTTTTCTAATTTGAAAATTCTCTTTTTTTTCAATTTCTTTTGCAAATATTGATTATTTATGTAGGGAAGAAAATTCTGAGTCAGTTTAATTATTCGACCAGTAGATTTCAAAGTGTTTGAATCAATAATTACAAAGGTACATTTTTTGTTTTTATTATATTTAAGACTCCGATTGGCAGACGTCCGATTAGCCTATTAGGAGAGCGTTGGGCTTCCATGCGAGTGGCCCTGGGGTCGAGTCCCAGCCGGAAAAAAAAAACATTCAATGCGTATTTTTTTTTTTTTTTTCGAATTTGATAATTCTTTTTTTTTTCAATTTTTCTCTTCTGCGAAGTCAGTCAGTCAGTCCGTCCATCAGTCAGTCAAGCAGGCAGTCATTTAGTCTCAGTCATTCAGTCAGTCAGTCAGCCCATTTCAGTCAGTCCAGTCACTCACTCACTCAGTCAGTCAGTCAGTCATTCAGTCTCATTCAGTCAGTCCGTCAGTCTCATTCTGTCAGTCGGTCAGTCCAGTCCAGTCAGTCAGTCGGTCAGTTCAGTCCAGTCAGTCAATTAGTAAGTCAAGCAGTCATTCAGTCAGTCAGTCATTTAGTCTCAGTCAGTCAGTCAGTCCAATCAGTCACTCAGTTAGTCAATCTGTCTCATTCAGTTAGTCGGTCAGTCCAGTCCAGTCAGTCAGTCCGTCACTTAGTCAGTTAGTGAGTCAGTCTGTCAGTCTCCTTCAGTCAGTCGGTCAGTCCAGTCCAGTCAGTCAATTAGGAAGTCAAGCAGTCAGTCAGTTAGTCAGTATCAATCATTCAGTCAGTCGGTCAGTATCAGTCAGTCAGTGAGTCAGTTAGTGAGTCATTCAGTCTGTCAATCAGGCAGTCTCAGTAAGGCAGTAAGACTCCGACCGACAGAGCTCTGATAGTTTAATGGCTAGACCGCTGGGCTTCCAAGCGAGTGGCCCTGGGTTCAAGTCCCAGCCGGAAAGAAAATCTTCAATGCATATTTTTTTTTCTAATTTGATAATTCTTTTTTTAAAACTTTTCTCTTTTGCGAAGTCAGTCAGTCAGTCAGTCAGGCAGTCTCAGTAAGCAGTAAGACTCCGCCCGACAGAGCACCGATAGCCTAATGGCAAGACCGTTGGGCTTCCAAGCGAGTGGCCCTGGGGTCGGGTCCCAGCCGGAAAGAATATGTTCAATGTATATATTTCTTTTCTAATTTGATTTTTTTTTTTCAATTTCTTTTGCAAATATTGATTATTAATGTAGGGAGGAAAATTCTGAGTCAGTTTAATTATTCGACCAGTAGATTTCAAAGTGTTTGAATCAATAATTACAAAGGTGCATTTTTTGTTTTTATTTTGTTTAAGACTCCGATTGGCAGACGTCCGATTAGCCCATTAGGAGAGCGTTGGGCTTCCATGCGAGTGGCCCTGGGTTCGAGTCCCAGCCGGAAAAAAAAAACATTCAATGCGTATTTTTTTTTTTTTTCGAATTTGATAATTCTTTTTTTTTTCAATTTTTCTCTTTTGCGAAGTCAGTCAGTCAAGCAGTCAATTTAGTCATTCAGTCTGTCAGTTAGTCTGTCAAGCAGTCTCAGTCATTCAGCCAGTCAGGCAGTAAGACTCTGACCGATAGAGGTCCGATAGCCTAATGGCTAGACCGTTGGGATTCCAAGCGAGTGGCCTTGGCTTCGAGTCTGATCCTGAACGAAAACTTTAATGAATATTTTTCGTTTCTAATTTAAAAAATTCTTTTTTTTTTTTTTTTAAATTTTTCACTTTTGCGAATATTGATTATTTATGTAGGGAGGAAAATTCTGAGTCGGTTTAATTATTCGACCTGTAGATTTCAAAGTGTTTGAATCAAGAATTACAAAGGTGCATTTTTTGTTTTTATTATATTTAAGACTCCGATTGACAGACGTCCGATAGCCTAGTAGGAGAGCGTTGGGCTTCCATGCGAGTGGCCCTGGGTTCGAGACTCAGCCGGAAAGAAAATCTTCAATGCGTATTTTTTTTTTTCGAATTTGATAATTCTTTTTTTTTTATTTTTCTCTTTTGCGAAGTCAGTCAGTCAGTCCGTCCATCAGTCAGTCAGTCATTTAGTCTCAGTCAGTCAGTCAGCCCATTTCAGTCAGTCCAGTCACTCACTCAGTCAGTCATTCAGTCTCATTCAGTCAGTCCGTCAGTCCAGTCCAGTCAGTCAGTCCGTCACTCAGTCAGTTAGTGAGTCAGTCTGTCAGTCTCCTTCAGTCAGTCAGTCAGTCCAGTCAGTCAATTAGGAAGTCAAGCAGTCAGTCAGTTAGTCAGTATCAATCATTCAGTCAATCGGTCAGTATCAGTCAGTCAGTGAGTCAGTTAGTGAGTCATTCAGTCTGTCAGTCAGGCAGTCTCAGTAAGGCAGTAAGACTCCGACCGACAGAGCTCTGATAGTTTAATGGCTAGACCGCTGGGCTTCCAAGCGAGTGGCCCTGGGTTCAAGTCCCAGCCGGAAAGAAAATCTCCAATGCATTTTTTTTTCTAATTTGATAATTCTTTTTTTAAAACTTTTCTCTTTTGCGAAGTCAGTCAGTCAAGCAGTCAGTCTCGGTCAGTCAGTCAGTCAGTCAGTCAGGCAGTCTCAGTAAGCAGTAAGACTCCGACCGACAGAGCACCGATAGCCTAATGGCAAGACCGTTGGGCTTCCAAGCGAGTGGCCCTGGGGTCGGGTCCCAGCCGGAAAGAATATGTTCAATGTATATATTTCTTTTCTAATTTGATTTTTTTTTCAATTTCTTTTGCAAATATTGATTATTAATGTAGGGAGGAAAATTCTGAGTCAGTTTAATTATTCGACCAGTAGATTTCAAAGTGTTTGAGTCAATAATTACCAAGGTGCATTTTTTGTTTTTATTATATTTAAGACTCCGCTCGACAAAGCTCCGATAGCCTAATGGCTATACCGTTGGACTTCCAAGCGAGTGGCCCTGGGGTCGAGTCCCAGCCGGAAAGAATATGTTCAATGTATGTAATTCTTTTCTAATTTGAAAATTCTCTTTTTTTTCAATTTCTTTTGCAAATATTGATTATTTATGTAGGGAGGAAAATTCTGAGTCAGTTTAATTATTCGACCAGTAGATTTCAAAGTGTTTGAATCAATAATTACAAAGGTGCATTTTTTGTTTTTATTATATTTAAGACTCCGATTGGCAGACGTCCGATTAGCCTATTATTAGAGCGTTGGGCTTCCATGCGAGTGGCCCAGGGTTCGAGTCCCAGCCGGAAAAAAAAACATTCAATGCGTTTTTTTTTTTTCGAATTTGATAATTCTTTTTTTTTTTTCAATTTTTCTCTTTTGCGAAGTCAGTCAGTCAGTCCGTCCATCAGTCAGTCAAGCAGGCAGTCATTTAGTCTCAGTCATTCAGTCAGTCAGTCAGCCCATTTCAGTCAGTCCAGTCACTCACTCAGTCAGTCAGTCAGTCATTCAGTCTCATTCAGTCAGTCCGTCAGTCTCATTCTGTCAGTCGGTCAGTCCAGTCCAGTCAGTCAATTAGTAAGTCAAGCAGTCATTCAGTCAGTCAGTCATTTAGTCTCAGTCAGTCAGTCAGTCCAATCAGTCACTCAGTTAGTCAATCTGTCTCATTCAGTCAGTCGGTCAGTCCAGTCCAGTCAGTCAGTCCGTCACTTAGTCAGTTAGTGAGTCAGTCTGTCAGTCTCCTTCAGTCAGTCGGTCAGTCCAGTCCAGTCAGTCAATTAGGAAGTCAAGCAGTCAGTCAGTTAGTCAGTATCAATCATTCAGTCAGTCGGTCAGTATCAGTCAGTCAGTGAGTCAGTTAGTGAGTCATTCAGTCTGTCAATCAGGCAGTCTCAGTAAGGCAGTAAGACTCCGACCGACAGAGCTCTGATAGTTTAATGGCTAGACCGCTGGGCTTCCAAGCGAGTGGCCCTGGGTTCAAGTCCCAGCCGGAAAGAAAATCTTCAATGCATATTTTTTTTTCTAATTTGATAATTCTTTTTTTAAAACTTTTCTCTTTTGCGAAGTCAGTCAGTCAGTCAGTCAGGCAGTCTCAGTAAGCAGTAAGACTCCGACCGACAGAGCACCGATAGCCTAATGGCAAGACCGTTGGGCTTCCAAGCGAGTGGCCCTGGGGTCGGGTCCCAGCCGGAAAGAATATGTTCAATGTATATATTTCTTTTCTAATTTGATTTTTTTTTTCAATTTCTTTTGCAAATATTGATTATTAATGTAGGGAGGAAAATTCTGAGTCAGTTTAATTATTCGACCAGTAGATTTCAAAGTGTTTGAATCAATAATTACAAAGGTGCATTTTTTGTTTTTATTTTGTTTAAGACTCCGATTGGCAGACGTCCGATTAGCCCATTAGGAGAGCGTTGGGCTTCCATGCGAGTGGCCCTGGGTTCGAGTCCCAGCCGGAAAAAAAAAAAACATTCAATGCGTATTTTTTTTTTTTTTTTCGAATTTGATAATTCTTTTTTTTTTTCAATTTTTCTCTTTTGCGAAGTCAGTCAGTCAAGCAGTCAATTTAGTCATTCAGTCTGTCAGTTAGTCTGTCAAGCAGTCCCAGTCATTCAGCCAGTCAGGCAGTAAGACTCTGACCGATAGAGGTCCGATAGCCTAATGGCTAGACCGTTGGGATTCCAAGCGAGTGGCCTTGGCTTCGAGTCTGATCCTGAACGAAAACTTTAATGAATATTTTTCGTTTCTAATTTAAAAAATTATTTTTTTTTTTTTTTAAATTTTTCACTTTTGCGAATATTGATTATTTATGTAGGGAGGAAAATTCTGAGTCGGTTTAATTATTCGACCTGTAGATTTCAAAGTGTTTGAATCAAGAATTACAAAGGTGCATTTTTTGTTTTTATTATATTTAAGACTCCGATTGACAGACGTCCGATAGCCTAGTAGGAGAGCGTTGGGCTTCCATGCGAGTGGCCCTGGGTTCGAGACTCAGCCGGAAAGAAAATCTTCAATGCGTATTGTTTTTTTCGAATTTGATAATTCTTTTTTTTTTATTTTTCTCTTTTGCGAAGTCAGTCAGTCAGTCCGTCCATCAGTCAGTCAGTCATTTAGTCTCAGTCAGTCAGTCAGCCCATTTCAGTCAGTCCAGTCACTCACTCAGTCAGTCATTCAGTCTCATTCAGTCAGTCCGTCAGTCCAGTCCAGTCAGTCAGTCCGTCACTCAGTCAGTTAGTGAGTCAGTCTGTCAGTCTCCTTCAGTCAGTCAGTCAGTCCAGTCAGTCAATTAGGAAGTCAAGCAGTCAGTCAGTTAGTCAGTATCAATCATTCAGTCAGTCGGTCAGTATCAGTCAGTCAGTGAGTCAGTTAGTGAGTCATTCAGTCTGTCAGTCAGGCAGTCTCAGTAAGGCAGTAAGACTCCGACCGACAGAGCTCTGATAGTTTAATGGCTAGACCGCTGGGCTTCCAAGCGAGTGGCCCTGGGTTCAAGTCCCAGCCGGAAAGAAAATCTCCAATGCATTTTTTTTTCTAATTTGATAATTCTTTTTTTAAAACTTTTCTCTTTTGCGAAGTCAGTCAGTCAAGCAGTCAGTCTCGGTCAGTCAGTCAGTCAGTCAGTCAGGCAGTCTCAGTAAGCAGTAAGACTCCGACCGACAGAGCACCGATAGCCTAATGGCAAGACCGTTGGGCTTCCAAGCGAGTGGCCCTGGGTTCGAGACTCAGCCGGAAAGAAAATCTTCAATGCGTATTTTTTTTTTCGAATTTGATAATTCTTTTTTTTTTATTTTTCTCTTTTGCGAAGTCAGTCAGTCAGTCCGTCCATCAGTCAGTCAGTCATTTAGTCTCAGTCAGTCAGTCAGCCCATTTCAGTCAGTCCAGTCACTCACTCAGTCAGTCATTCAGTCTCATTCAGTCAGTCGGTCAGTCCAGTCCAGTCAGTCAGTCCGTCACTTAGTCAGTTAGTGAGTCAGTCTGTCAGTCTCCTTCAGTCAGTCGGTCAGTCCAGTCCAGTCAGTCAATTAGGAAGTCAAGCAGTCAGTCAGTTAGTCAGTATCAATCATTCAGTCAGTCGGTCAGTATCAGTCAGTCAGTGAGTCAGTTAGTGAGTCATTCAGTCTGTCAATCAGGCAGTCTCAGTAAGGCAGTAAGACTCCGACCGACAGAGCTCTGATAGTTTAATGGCTAGACCGCTGGGCTTCCAAGCGAGTGGCCCTGGGTTCAAGTCCCAGCCGGAAAGAAAATCTTCAATGCATATTTTTTTTTCTAATTTGATAATTCTTTTTTTAAAACTTTTCTCTTTTGCGAAGTCAGTCAGTCAGTCAGTCAGGCAGTCTCAGTAAGCAGTAAGACTCCGACCGACAGAGCACCGATAGCCTAATGGCAAGACCGTTGGGCTTCCAAGCGAGTGGCCCTGGGGTCGGGTCCCAGCCGGAAAGAATATGTTCAATGTATATATTTCTTTTCTAATTTGATTTTTTTTTCAATTTCTTTTGCAAATATTGATTATTAATGTAGGGAGGAAAATTCTGAGTCAGTTTAATTATTCGACCAGTAGATTTCAAAGTGTTTGAGTCAATAATTACCAAGGTGCATTTTTTGTTTTTATTATATTTAAGACTCCGCTCGACAAAGCTCCGATAGCCTAATGGCTATACCGTTGGACTTCCAAGCGAGTGGCCCTGGGGTCGAGTCCCAGCCGGAAAGAATATGTTCAATGTATGTAATTCTTTTCTAATTTGAAAATTCTCTATTTTTTCAATTTCTTTTGCAAATATTGATTATTTATGTAGGGAGGAAAATTCTGAGTCAGTTTAATTATTCGACCAGTAGATTTCAAAGTGTTTGAATCAATAATTACAAAGGTGCATTTTTTGTTTTTATTATATTTAAGACTCCGATTGGCAGACGTCCGATTAGCCTATTAGGAGAGCGTTGGGCTTCCATGCGAGTGGCCCAGGGTTCGAGTCCCAGCCGGAAAAAAAAACATTCAATGCGTTTTTTTTTTTTTTTTCGAATTTGATAATTCTTTTTTTTTTTTTCAATTTTTCTCTTTTGCGAAGTCAGTCAGTCAGTCCGTCCATCAGTCAGTCAAGCAGGCAGTCATTTAGTCTCAGTCATTCAGTCAGTCAGTCACCCCATTTCAGTCAGTCCAGTCACTCACTCAGTCAGTCAGTCAGTCATTCAGTCTCATTCAGTCAGTCCGTCAGTCTCATTCTGTCAGTCGGTCAGTCCAGTCCAGTCAGTCAGTCGGTCAGTCCAGTCCAGTCAGTCAATTAGTAAGTCAAGCAGTCATTCAGTCAGTCAGTCATTTAGTCTCAGTCAGTCAGTCAGTCCAATCAGTCACTCAGTTAGTCAATCTGTCTCATTCAGTCAGTCGGTCAGTCCGTCACTTAGTCAGTTAGTGAGTCAGTCTGTCAGTCTCCTTCAGTCAGTCGGTCAGTCCAGTCCAGTCAGTCAATTAGGAAGTCAAGCAGTCAGTCAGTTAGTCAGTATCAATCATTCAGTCAGTCGGTCAGTATCAGTCAGTCAGTGAGTCAGTTAGTGAGTCATTCAGTCTGTCAATCAGGCAGTCTCAGTAAGGCAGTAAGACTCCGACCGACAGAGCTCTGATAGTTTAATGGCTAGACCGCTGGGCTTCCAAGCGAGTGGCCCTGGGTTCAAGTCCCAGCCGGAAAGAAAATCTTCAATGCATATTTTTTTTTCTAATTTGATAATTCTTTTTTTAAAACTTTTCTCTTTTGCGAAGTCAGTCAGGCAGTCTCAGTAAGCAGTAAGACTCCGACCGACAGAGCACCGATAGCCTAATGGCAAGACCGTTGGGCTTCCAAGCGAGTGGCCCTGGGGTCGGGTCCCAGCCGGAAAGAATATGTTCAATGTATATATTTCTTTTCTAATTTGATTTTTTTTTCAATTTCTTTTGCAAATATTGATTATTAATGTAGGGAGGAAAATTCTGAGTCAGTTTAATTATTCGACCAGTAGATTTCAAAGTGTTTGAATCAATAATTACAAAGGTGCATTTTTTGTTTTTATTTTGTTTAAGACTCCGATTGGCAGACGTCCGATTAGCCCATTAGGAGAGCGTTGGGCTTCCATGCGAGTGGCCCTGGGTTCGAGTCCCAGCCGGAAAAAAAAAACATTCAATGCGTATTTTTTTTTTTTTTTTCGAATTTGATAATTCTTTTTTTTTTTTCAATTTTTCTCTTTTGCGAAGTCAGTCAGTCAAGCAGTCAATTTAGTCATTCAGTCTGTCAGTTAGTCTGTCAAGCAGTCTCAGTCATTCAGCCAGTCAGGCAGTAAGACTCTGACCGATAGAGGTCCGATAGCCTAATGCTAGACCGTTGGGATTCCAAGCGAGTGGCCTTGGCTTCGAGTCTCATCCTGAACGAAAACTTTAATGAATATTTTTCGTTTCTAATTTAAAAAATTCTTTTTTTTTTTTTTAAATTTTTCACTTTTGCGAATATTGATTATTTATGTAGGGAGGAAAATTCTGAGTCGGTTTAATTATTCGACCTGTAGATTTCAAAGTGTTTGAATCAAGAATTACAAAGGTGCATTTTTTGTTTTTATTATATTTAAGTCTCTGATTGACAGACATCCGATAGCCTATTAGGAGAGCGTTGGGCTTCCACGCGAGTGGCCCTGGGTTCGAGTCCCAGCCGGAAAGAAAAATCTTCAATGCGTATTTTTTTTTTCTTTTAATTTTTCTCTTTTGCGAAGTCAGTCAACCATTTAGTCTCAGTCTGTCAGTCCAGTCCAGTCAGTCAATCAGTCTTATTCAATCAGTCAGTCAAGGTCAGGCAGTAAGACTCTGGCCGATAGAGTTCCGATAGCCTAATGGCTAGACCGTTGGGCTTCCAAGCGAGTGGCCCTGGGTTCGAATCCCAGCCGGAACGAATATCTTCAATGTATATATTTCTTTTCTGATTTGAATTTTTTTTTCAATTTCGTTTGCAAATATTGATCATTAATGTAGGGAGGAAAATTATGAGTCAGTTTAATTATTCGACCTGTAGATTTCAAGGTGTTTAAATCAATAATTTTAAAGGTGCTTTTTTGTTTCAATTATAATTAAGACACCGAGCGACAGAGATCCGATAGCCTATTGGCGAGAGCGTTGGGCTTCCAAGCGAGTGGCCCTAGGATCGAGTCCCAGCCGGAAAGAAAATCTTCAATGGATATTTTTTTTTCTAATTCCATAATTCTTTTTTTTTAAACTTTTCTCTTTTGCGAAGTCAGTCACTCAGTCTCAGGCAGTCAGTTAGGCAGTAAGACTCCGACCGACACAGTTCCGATAGCCTAATGGCAAACCGTTGGGCTTCCTAGCGAGTGGCCCTGGGTTCGAGTCCCAGTCGGAAAGAAAATCTTCAATGTATATTTTTAGTTTCTAATTTGAAAATTCTTTTTTTTTTTTAAATTTTTCTCTTTTGCGAATATTGATTATTTATGTAGGGAGAAAAATTCCGAGTCGGTTTAGTTACCTGTAGATTTCAAAGTGTTTGAATTAATAATTACCAAGGTGAATTTTTTTTTAATTATATTTAAGACTCCGATTGACAGAGATCCGATAGCCTATTGGCGAGAGCGTTGGGCTGCCATGCGAGTGGCCCTGGGTTCGAGTTCCAGCCGGAAAGAAAATCTTCAAGGGGTATTTTATTTTCGAATTTGATAATTCTTTTTTTTCAAATTTTTTTCTTTTGCGAAGTCAGTCAGTCAGTCCGTCAGGCAGACAGTAGTGATG